>NW_027195050.1:92500-400000 GCF_038502225.1 Cherax quadricarinatus
TCTCTCATCGAATACAAGTGTCTCTCATCGAATACAAGTGTCTCTCATCGAATACAAGTGTCTCTCATCGAATACAAGTGTCTCTCATCGAATACAAGTGTCTTTCATCCAATACAAGTGTCTCTCATCGAATACAAGTGTCTCTCATCGAATACAAGTGTCTCTCATCCAATACAAGTGTCTCTCATCCAATACAAGTGTCTCTCATCGAATACAAGTGTCTCTCATCGAATACAAGTGTCTTTCATCCAATACAAGTGTCTCTCATCGAATACAAGTGTCTCTCATCGAATACAAGTGTCTCTCATCGAATACAAGTGTCTCTCATCCAATACAAGTGTCTCTCATCGAATACAAGTGTCTCTCATCGAATACAAGTGTCTTTCATCCAATACAAGTGTCTCTCATCGAATACAAGTGTCTCTCATCGAATACAAGTGTCTCTCATCGAATACAAGTGTCTCTCATCGAATACAAGTGTCTTTCATCCAATACAAGTGTCTCTCATCGAATACAAGTGTCTCTCATCGAATACAAGTGTCTCTCATCGAATACAAGTGTCTCTCATCGAATACAAGTGTCTCTCATCGAATACAAGTGTCTTTCATCCAATACAAGTGTCTCTCATCGAATACAAGTGTCTTTCGTCCAATACAAGTGTCTCTCATCGAATACAAGTGTCTTTCATCGAATACAAGTGTGTCTCATCGAATACAAGTGTCTCTCATCGAATACAAGTGTCTCTCATCGAATACAAGTGTCTCTCATCGAATACAAGTGTCTCTCATCGAATACAAGTGTCTCTCATCGAATACAACTGTCTCTCATCGAATACAAGTGTCTCTCATCGAATACAAGTGTCTCTCATCGAATACAAGTGTCTCTCATCCAATACAAGTGTCTCTCATCCAATACAAGTGTCTCTCATCCAATACAAGTGTCTCTCATCCAATACAAGTGTCTCTCATCCAATACAAGTGTCTCTCATCCAATACAAGTGCCTCTCATCCAATACAAGTGTCTCTTATCGAATACAAGTGTCTCTCATCGAATACAAGTGTCTTTCATCCAATACAAGTGTATCTCATCCAATTCAAGTGTCTTTTACCCAATACAAGTGTCTCTCATCGAATACAAGTGTCTCTCATCCAATACAAGTGTCTTTCATCCAATGCAAGTGTCTTTCATCTAATACAAGTGTCTCTCATCGAATACAAGTGTCTCTCATCGAATGCAAGTGTCTTTCATGCAATACAAGTGTCATTCATCCAATACAAGTGTCTTTCATCCAATGCAAGTGTCTTTCATCTAATACAAGTGTCTCTCATCGAATACAAGTGTCTCTCATCGAATGCAAGTGTCTTTCATGCAATACAAGTGTCATTCATCCAATACAAGTGTCTCTCATCCAATACAAGTGTCTCTCATCCAATACAAGTGTCTCTCATCCAATACAAGTGTCTCTCATCCAATACAAGTGTCATTCATCCAATGCAAGTGTCTTTCATCTAATACAAGTGTCTCTCATCGAATACAAGTGTCTCTCATCCAATACAAGTGTCTCTCATCCAATACAAGTGTCTCTCATCCAATAGAATGTCTCTCATCCAATACAAGTGTCTCATCCAATACAAGTGTCTCTCACTTGTCACTTAACTAAATCATCACATTTCTCATTATTAATATATATATAATACTGTATAACAATATTCTATACTTGGTTTTTCCAGGATTTTGTAAAGAAATATTCTTAAGATTTTCCCTATTTACTTTTCATTTTCATTCCAATATAATTTCACCTTAACAACTGTGTAAGAAATTACAGACCTACGTATGAGAGTGTGTATACACATCTGTGTATATTAGTAGTGGTTGTGTACGTGTGTCAGTGGTATAGAGGTTGTATATTAGTAGTGGTTGTGTACGTGTGTCAGTGGTATAGAGGTTGTATATTAGTAGTGGTTGTGTACGTGTGTCAGTGGTATAGAGGTTGTATATTAGTAGTGGTTGTGTACGTGTGTCAGTGGTATAGAGGTTGTATATTAGTAGTGGTTGTGTACCTGTCAGTGGTATAGAGGTTGTATATTAGTAGTGGTTGTGTACGTGTGTCAGTGGTATAGAGGTTGTATATTAGTAGTGGTTGTGTACGTGTGTCAGTGGTATAGAGGTTGTATATTAGTAGTGGTTGTGTACGTGTCAGTGGTATAGAGGTTGTATATTAGTAGTGGTTGTGTACGTGTGTCAGTGGTATAGAGGTTGTATATTAGTAGTGGTTGTGTACGTGTGTCAGTGGTATAGAGGTTGTATATTAGTAGTGGTTGTGTACGTGTGTCAGTGGTATAGAGGTTGTATATTAGTAGTGGTTGTGTACCTGTCAGTGGTATAGAGGTTGTATATTAGTAGTGGTTGTGTACGTGTGTCAGTGGTATAGAGGTTGTATATTAGTAGTGGTTGTGTACGTGTGTCAGTGGTATAGAGGTTGTATATTAGTAGTGGTTGTGTACGTGTGTCAGTGGTATAGAGGTTGTATACTAGTAGTGGTTGTGTACGTGTGTCAGTGGTATAGAGGTTGTATATTAGTAGTGGTTGTGTACCTGTCAGTGGCATAGAGGTTGTATATTAGTAGTGGTTGTGTACGTGTGTCAGTGGTATAGAGGTTGTATATTAGTAGTGGTTGTGTACGTGTGTCAGAGGTATAGAGGTTGTATACGTATAGAGGTTGTATATTAGTAGTGGTTGTGTACGTGTGTCAGTGGTATAGAGGTTGTATATTAGTAGTGGTTGTGTACGTGTGTCAGTGGTATAGAGGTTGTATATTAGTAGTGGTTGTGTACGTGTCAGTGGTATAGAGGTTGTATATTAGTAGTGGTTGTGTACGTGTCAGTGGTATAGAGGTTGTATATTAGTAGTGGTTGTGTACGTGTCAGTGGTATAGAGGTTGTATATTAGTAGTGGTTGTGTACGTGTCAGTGGCATAGAGGTTGTATATTAGTAGTGGTTGTGTACGTGTCAGTGGTATAGAGGTTGTATATTAGTAGTGGTTGTGTACGTGTCAGAGGTATAGAGGTTGTATACGTATAGAGGTTGTATACTAGTAGTGGTTGTGTACGTGTCAGAGGTATAGAGGTTGTATATTAGTAGTGGTTGTGTACGTGTCAGTGGTATAGAGGTTGTATATTAGTAGTGGTTGTGTACGTGTGTCAGTGGTATAGAGGTTGTATATTAGTAGTGGATGTGTACGTGTGTCAGTGGTATAGAGGTTGTATATCAGTAGTGGTTGTGTACGTGTGTCAGTGGTATAGAGGTTGTACATTAGTAGTGGATGTGTACGTGTGTCAGTGGTATAGAGGTTGTATATCAGTAGTGGTTGTGTACGTGTGTCAGTGGTATAGAGGTTGTACATTAGTAGTGGTTGTGTACGTGTGTCACTGGTATAGAGGTTGTATATCAGTAGTGGATGTGTACGTGTGTCAGTGGTATAGAGGTTGTACATTAGTAGTGGTTGTGTACGTGTGTCACTGGTATAGAGGTTGTATATCAGTAGTGGTTGTGTACGTGTGTCAGTGGTATAGAGGTTGTACATTAGTAGTGGTTGTGTACGTGTGTCACTGGAATAGAGGTTGTATATCAGTAGTGGATGTGTACGTGTGTCAGTGGTATAGAGGTTGTATATCAGTAGTGGTTGTGTACGTGTGTCAGTGGTATAGAGTTTGTATATCAGTAGTGGTTGTGTACGTGTGTCAGTGGTATAGAGGTTGTATATCAGTAGTGGTTGTGTACGTGTGTCAGTGGTATAGAGGTTGTATATTAGTAGTGGTTGTGTACGTGTGTCAGTGGTATAGTCGTTGTATATTAGTAGTGGTTGTGTACGTGTGTCAGTGGTATAGAGGGTGTATATTAGTAGTGGATGTGTACGTGTGTCAGTGGTATAGAGGTTGTATATTAGTAGTGGTTGTGTACGTGTGTCAGTGGCATAGAGGTTGTATATTAGTAGTGGTTGTGTACGTGGTTCAGTGGTATAGAGGTTGTATATTAGTAGTGGTTGTGTACGTGTGTCAGTGGTATAGAGGTTGGATTGTGACTTCTCAGGTGACTTTTCACAGTGGTACACAAATAACCCGCACATAAAAGACAGAAGCTTACGACGACGTTTCGGTCCGACTTGGACCATTGACAAAGTCACACTAACAGAGGAGGAGCAGAACGGCTATATATAGGCAGGAAGAGGTGGAGGTAGTAGTAGTGGTAGAAGTAGTAGTAGTAGTAGTACAAGAATTGTATATAATACCGACAGGATGAAATGACACATGCACAACACCCGGGCATCCCCACCGTAGACGTTTCGCCATCCAGCCAGCCACTGGATGGCGAAACGTCCACAACAAAGACAACCAGACGCCGCACATGTGTCTAATTTCATCAGTAGATGTAGTAGAAGAAGAAGAGGTAGTAGTAGTGGTAGTGGTAGAAGTGGGAAATAAGGAAGACGAGCCAGTCAAATACAAAGGAAGGGGAGCACTGCAAGAGAGCTAGAAACCCACAGAGGGAGAGCAAGCGCACCGAGGTGCGTGAAAGGGGAAGTGGTGAAATAAAATAAAGAAGGAACAGAAACACGAGACAGGAGAGAGAAAGACAACCCAGAGGAGAAAAGGAGAGAGGAAAGGGGAAGAGGAAGAAGAAAAAGAAGAAGAAGAAGAAGAAGAAGAAGAAATGAGGATTCAGGTTAAGTCACGGGTGTTCTGAAGTTTGGAGCATTTTACAATGTAGTGGGAGAGGAAGGCATCTACAGAGACGAAGCCAGGGCTAAGGTTCATACAAGGAAAGTTGTGTATAAGAGAGGATTCAACTAAACGGCGACTGTTCGAGTTGGAAGTAGGGAAGACAGTTTTAGCAGAAGACCAGTCAATAGGATGGCTATGATCTCTGACGTGACAGAAAAGAGCATTGTTAGTGTCGGCAAGCCTAACACTATTTTTGTGCTCCCTAAGTCTGTCAGAAAGAGATCGACCAGTTTCTCCAAAGTATTGAAGAGGACAGGAGGAGCAAGAAATAGAGTAGACACCAGGGACATCTGTAGAGGGAGGAGAGGTATGAACGAGATTAGTGCGAAGAGTGTTAGTCTGGCGGAAGGTAAGCTTGATGTCTAAGGGACGGAGAGAATTGTTGAGATTAGAAAGACCGGAAATGTAGGGAAGGCAGAGGATAGAAGAGTTCCCATGAGTAGAGAGTTTGGGAGAGAAGAAATTGCGTTTAGCACGTGAGAGGGCAGAGTCTATGAAATGGGAAGGGTAGCCAAGACGGGAGAACGAATTATAAAGAGTGGAAATTTCTGCTGGAAGGAACTGAGGATCACAGATGCGGAGGGCACGGAGAAAGAGGGAGATAAGAACACTTTTCTTGACAGGGGAAGCATGATAGGAAAAGTAGTGAATGTACATGCCACTGTGCATAGGTTACCGTTTACCGTAAACCTATGCACAGTGGCATGTACATTCACTACTTTTCCTATCATGCTTCCCCTGTCAAGAAAAGTGTTCTTATCTCCCTCTTTCTCCGTGCCCTCCGCATCTGTGATCCTCAGTTCCTTCCAGCAGAAATTTCCACTCTTTATAATTCGTTCTCCCGTCTTGGCTACCCTTCCCATTTCATAGACTCTGCCCTCTCACGTGCTAAACGCAATTTCTTCTCTCCCAAACTCTCTACTCATGGGAACTCTTCTATCCTCTGCCTTCCCTACATTTCCGGTCTTTCTAATCTCAACAATTCTCTCCGTCCCTTAGACATCAAGCTTACCTTCCGCCAGACTAACACTCTTCGCACTAATCTCGTTCATACCTCTCCTCCCTCTACAGATGTCCCTGGTGTCTACTCTATTTCTTGCTCCTCCTGTCCTCTTCAATACTTTGGAGAAACTGGTCGATCTCTTTCTGACAGACTTAGGGAGCACAAAAATAGTGTTAGGCTTGCCGACACTAACAATGCTCTTTTCTGTCACGTCAGAGATCATAGCCATCCTATTGACTGGTCTTCTGCTAAAACTGTCTTCCCTACTTCCAACTCGAACAGTCGCCGTTTAGTTGAATCCTCTCTTATACACAACTTTCCTTGTATGAACCTTAGCCCTGGCTTCGTCTCTGTAGATGCCTTCCTCTCCCACTACATTGTAAAATGCTCCAAACTTCAGAACACCCGTGACTTAACCTGAATCCTCATTTTTTCTTCTTCTTTTTCTTCTTCCTCTTCCCCTTTCCTCTCTCCTTTTCTCCTCTGGGTTGTCTTTCTCTCTCCTGTCTCGTGTTTCTGTTCCTTCTTTATTTTATTTCACCACTTCCCCTTTCACGCACCTCGGTGCGCTTGCTCTCCCTCTGTGGGTTTCTAGCTCTCTTGCAGTGCTCCCCTTCCTTTGTATTTGACTGGCTCGTCTTCCTTATTTCCCACTTCTACCACTACCACTACTACTACCTCTTCTTCTTCTACTACATCTACTGATGAAATTAGACACATGTGCGGCGTCTGGTTGTCTTTGTTGTGGACGTTTCGCCATCCAGTGGCTGGCTGGATGGCGAAACGTCTACGGTGGGGATGCCCGGGTGTTGTGCATGTGTCATTTCATCCTGTCGGTATTATATACAATTCTTGTACTACTACTACTACTACTTCTACCACTACTACTACCTCCACCTCTTCCTGCCTATATATAGCCGTTCTGCTCCTCCTCTGTTAGTGTGACTTTGTCAATGGTCCAAGTCGGACCGAAACGTCGTCGTAAGCTTCTGTCTTTTATGTGCGGGTTATTTGTGTATCGTTCCAGTCACGGTATTGTGCCTTTTTGTTATTTATTCACAGTGGTCATTTTGCTTATTGTGATTTAACCTGTTTAATGTGATCTTACTTTATACCAGAATATATAATCAAATTTTCATTCTTAGAGTAATACGTGGACTGTACTAGGTCAAGTGGTGGTGGTAAGTGGACTGTACTAGGTCAAGTGGTGGTGGTAAGTGGACTGTACTAGGTCAAGTGGTGGTGGTAAGTGGACTGTACTAGGTCAAGTGGTGGTGGTAAGTGGACTGTACTAGGTCAAGTGGTGGTGGTAAGTGGACTGTACTAGGTCAAGTGGTGGTGGTAAGTGGACTGTACTAGGTCAAGTGGTGGTGGTAAGTGGACTGTACTAGGTCAAGTGGTGGTGGTAAGTGGACTGTACAAGGTCAAGTGGTGGTGGTAAGTGGACTGTACTAGGTCAAGTGGTGGTGGTAAATGGACTGTACTAGGTCAAGTGGTGGTGGTAAGTGGACTGTACAAGGTCAAGTGGTGGTGGTAAGTGGACTGTACTAGGTCAAGTGGTGGTGGTAAGTGGACTGTACTAGGTCAAGTGGTGGTGGTAAATGGACTGTACTAGGTCAAGTGGTGGTGGTAAGTGGACTGTACTAGGTCAAGTGGTGGTGGTAAGTGGACTGTACTAGGTCAAGTGGTGGTGGTAAGTGGACTGTACTAGGTCAAGTGGTGGTGGTAAGTGGACTGTACAAGGTCAAGTGGTGGTGGTAAGTGGACTGTACAAGGTCAAGTGGTGGTGGTAAGTGGACTGTACTAGATCAAGTGGTGGTGGTAAGTGGACTGTACTAGGTCAAGTGGTGGTGGTAAATAGACTGTACTAGGTCAAGTGGTGGTGGTAAGTGGACTGTACTAGGTCAAGTGGTGGTGGTAAGTGGACTGTACTAGGTCAAGTGGTGGTGGTAAGTGGACTGTACTAGGTCAAGTGGTGGTGGTAAGTGGACTGTAGAAGGTGAAGTGGTGGTGGTAAGTGGACTGTACAAGGTCAAGTGGTGGTGGTAAGTGGACTGTACAAGGTCAAGTGGTGGTGGTAAGTGGACTGTACTAGGTCAAGTGGTGGTGGTAAGTGGACTGTACTAGGTCAAGTGGTGGTGGTAAGTGGACTGTACTAGGTCAAACGGTGGTGGTGGTAAGAGGACTGAACTAGGTCAAACGGTGGTGGTGGTAAGTGGACTGTACTAGGTCAAACGGTGGTGGTGGTAAGTGGACTGTACTAGGTCAAACGGTGGTGGTGGTAAGTGGACTGTACTAGGTCAAACGGTGGTGGTGGTAAGTGGATTGTACTAGGTCAAACGGTGGTGGTGGTAAGTGGACTGTACTAGGTCAAACGGTGGTGGTGGTAAGGGGACTGTACTAGGTCAAACGGTGGTGGTGGTAAGTGGACTGTACTAGGTCAAACGGTGGTGGTGGTAAGTGGACTGTACTAGGTCAAACGGTGGTGGTGGTAAGTGGATTGTACTAGGTCAAACGGTGGTGGTGGTAAGTGGACTGTACTAGGTCAAACGGTGGTGGTGGTAAGGGGACTGTACTAGGTCAAACGGTGGTGGTGGTAAGTGGACTGTACTAGGTCAAACGGTGGTGGTGGTAAGTGGACTGTACTAGGTCAAACGGTGGTGGTGGTAAGTGGACTGTACTAGGTCAAACGGTGGTGGTGGTAAGTGGACTGTACTAGGTCAAACGGTGGTGGTGGTAAGTGGACTGTACTAGGTCAAACGGTGGTGGTGGTAAGTGGACTGTACTAGGTCAAGTGGTGGTGGTAAGTGGACTGTACTAGGTCAAACGGTGGTGGTGGTAAGTGGACTGTACTAGGTCAAGTGGTGGTGGTAAGTGGACTGTACTAGGTCAAACGGTGGTTGTAGTAAGTGGACTGTACTAGGTCAAGTGGTGGTGGTGGTAAGTGGACTGTACTAGGTCAAACGGTGGTTGTGGTAAGTGGACTGTACTAGGTCAAACGGTGGTGGTGGTAAGGGGACTGTACTAGGTCAAACGGTGGTGGTGGTAAGTGGACTGTACTTTGTCAAACGGTGGTGGTGGTAAGTGGACTGTACTAGGTCAAACGGTCGTGGTGGTAAGTGGACTGTACTAGGTCAAGTGGTGGTGGTGGTAAGTGGACTGTACTAGGTCAAACGGTGGTGGTGGTAAGTGGACTGTACTAGGTCAAACGGTGGTGGTGGTAAGTGGACTGTGCTAGGTCAAACGGTCGTGGTGGTAAGTGGACTGTACTAGGTCAAGTGGTGGTGGTGGTAAGTGGACTGTACTAGGTCAAACGGTGGTGGTGGTAAGTGGACTGTGCTAGGTCAAACTGTGGTGGTGGTAAGTGGACTGTACTAGGTCAAGTGGTGGTGGTGGTAAGTGGACTGTACTAGGTCAAGTGGTGGTGGTGGTAAGTGGACTGTACTAGGTCAAACGGTGGTGGTGGTAAGTGGACTGTACTAGGTCAAGTGGTGGTGGTGGTAAGTGGACTGTACTAGGTCAAGTGGTGGTGGTGGTAAGTGGACTGTACTAGGTCAAGTGGTGGTGGTGGTGGTAAGTGGACTGTACTAGGTCAAGTGGTGGTGGTGGTAAGTGGACTGTACTAGGTCAAGTGGTGGTGGTGGTAAGTGGACTGTACTAGGTCAAGTGGTGGTGGTGGTAAGTGGACTGTACTAGGTCAAGTGGTGGTGGTGGTAAGTGGACTGAAGCAATATACACAGTTTCAACATTTGATATGTTCAGTCAGTGTAGACAAGAAAGCAGGAAATCCGGTAAACAGAGCTGACGAAGCTGACGAAGCTGACGAAGCTGACGAAGCTGACGAAGCTGACGAAGGGGTCCAGGAGCAACGAATCAACCGTTGTAAAAAAACAATTTTTATAAGTAATTAGATGACAACTTAAGAGTCTTCTCTGTGTTTGTCTTCACTAACCAGAGTTAACTTTTATATACCAGTGTTGTTCATGTTAATGTTGTTCATGTTAGTGTTGTTCATGTTAGTGTTGCTCATGTTAATGTTGTTCATGTTAGTGTTGTTCATGTTAGTGTTGTTCATGTTAGTGTTGTTCATGTTAGTGTTGTTCATGTTAGTGTTGTTCATGTTGGTGTTGTTCATGTTAGTGTTGTTCATGTTAGTGTTGTTCATGTTAGTGTTGTTCATGTTAGTGTTGTTCATGTTAGTTTTGTTCATGTTAGTGTTGTTCATGTTAGTGTTGTTCATGTTAGTGTTGTTCATGTTAGTGTTGTTCATGTTAGTGTTGTTCATGTTAGTGTTGTTCATGTTAGTGTTGTTCATGTCAGTGTTGTTCATGTCAGTGTTGTTCATGTCAGTGTTGTTCATGTCAGTGTTGTTCATGTCAGTGTTCTTCATGTCAGTGTTGTTCATGTCCGTGTTCTTCATGTCAGTGTTCTTCATGTCAGTGTTGTTCATGTCCGTGTTGTTCATGTCAGTGTTGTTCATGTCAGTGTTGTTCATGTCAGTGTTGTTCATGTCCGTGTTGTTCATGTCAGTGTTGTTCATGTCCGTGTTGTTCATGTCAGTGTTGTTCATGTCAGTGTTGTTCATGTCAGTGTTGTTCATGTCAGTGTTGTTCATGTCAGTATTGTTCATGTCAGTGTTGTTCATGTCCGTGTTGTTCATGTCAGTGTTGTTCATGTCAGTGTTGTTCATGTCAGTGTTGTTCATGTCCGTGTTGTTCATGTCAGTGTTGTTCATGTCAGTATTGTTCATGTCAGTATTGTTCATGTCAGTGTTTGTTATGAGGGTTCTGCATGACATTGTAATGGTGTTATGAGGGTTCTGCATGACATTGTAATGGTGTTATGAGGGTTCTGCATGACATTGTAATGGTGTTATGAGGGTTCTGCATTACATTGTAATGGTGTTATGAGGGTTCTGCATGACATTGTAATGTATATACAGTGGAGAAGTGTGCCATAATAGTATGAATGTTATAATTGTAAAGAATAATTTTATAATTCATAATGTGCATTTGGGGGCACTGTAAAGTACTCTAACTGTAATTATAAAGAAATCCTGCTAGGTACAGGAACAACACTGACAGCAACACTGACATGAACAACACTGACATGAACAACACTGACATGAACAATTAAATCTTCATCAGAGTACAAAACAAATTCTGGCCACAAAATAGAGCGAAACACCAACGTCAAAGACCTGGGAGTGATCATGTCGGAGGATCTCACCTTCAAGGACCATAACATTGTATCAATCTCATCTGCTAGAAAAATGACAGGGTGGATAATGAGAACCTTCAAAACTAGGGAGGCCAAGCCTATGATGACACTCTTCAGGTCACTTGTTCTATCTAGGCTGGAATATTGCTGCACACTAACAGCACCTTTCAAGGCAGGTGAAACTGCTGACCTAGAAAATGTACAGAGAACCTTCACGGCGCGCATAACGGAGACAAAACACCTCAATTACTGGGAGCGCTTGAGGTTCCTAAACCTGTATTCCCTGGAACGAGATACATGATTATAGAGATACATGATTATATACACCTGGAAAATCCTAGAGGGACTAGTACCGAACTTGCACACGAAAATCACTCACTACGAAAGCAAAAGACTTGGCAGACGATGCAACATCTCCCCAATGAAAAGCAGGGGTGTCACTAGCACGTTAAGAGACCATACAATAAGTGTCAGGGGCCCGAGACTGTTCAACTGCCTCCCAGCATACATAAGGGGGATTACCAACAGACCCCTGGCAGTCTTCAAGCTGGCACTGGACAAGCACCTAAAGTCGGTTCCTCACCAGCCGGGCTGTGGCTCGTACGTTGGTTTGCGTGCAGCCAGCAGTAACAGCCTGGTTGATCAGGCTCTGATCCACCAGGAGGCCTGGTCACAGACCGGGCCGCGGGGGCGTTGACCCCCGGAACTCTCTCCAGGTAAACTCCAGGTAAACTCCAGGTAGGTATTTTCCAACTGTGTTTGGGTACGCGGATTAAGCGTGGCTTGGGGCAGTCGCGTGGAGTCAGCATGGTGTAGAGGCTGGCGTCGGAGATGCTGTGTATTTAAACTAAGCTTGTAGTTGTGTACTCCTTTTGTTTAGCTAACCCAAGCCATAGGCTTTTCTATGGCTTACCTGTATGTTCACCCAGGCTCTGACATGGTCAGGGTGCTGTGGGAGGGGTGAGGAAATAAGAAATGAGGTTGGTAGAGGAGTAGAGTCGGCCTGGCGCTGGCTAGGCCTAGTGTTATGGTTACTGGACCGCCAGTCACCTGCTTCTTGTGCCCGCTATGTGGCCGTTTAGGATAGGAGATACATGAAAGTGTTTTCTAGAGTAAGTATATAGTGTTATGCTGAATAAATAGATATATTTTCCTAACTGGGATTTTTGCCTAACCCTCTGTTAACCAACCCATTGAAGTAACACATACTGGTTTAGCGCTTTCTGTTTTGACTGGGATAGCCCTGGGTGGCCTGTTTATGCTTGAGATGTGTGTAACTTTTACCTTTGCCCTTAGACAAGGCTCAAGCCCCCAGGTGTCCCACATTTCTGCGTAACATTGTTCTTCATATACAACACTGACTATTATTTTCAAGGAACACATCAGTTATAACATCGTTATTATTGTAAAGGTGAACACCATTGTTTTTCTTGTATGTTTTTGTTCATCTTGTATAAGTTCATTCATCATGGTGAACATCAAAGTTGTTCTTGTACGAGTTCATTCATCATATTGAACATTAATGTTGTTCTTGTATGTGTTCAGTCATCATATTAAACACTTACCATGTTCTTGGTGATGATAGCCACTTATGCGTATATATGTATATCCATATGTATACTGATGTTCAAATACTCCTAAATACATTATGCATTTAATATTCATACATACATAAATAACCCTCACATAAGAAAGAAGGACCGTTGCAACAGGCCTACTGGCCTATGCAAGACAGGTCCAATTCTCCCACCGACTTAAGCCAATGCCTTGACCTAGTGAGGTCAGACACGTCACTTAAGGGAGGAACACGGCAACCGACCTATGAGCACAAGCTAGTCAGGTCCAACTCGCACCCACCGACACCCACTCATGTATTTATCCAACCTATTTTTAAAACTACACAACGTCTTAGCTTCTATGACGGTACTCAGGAGCTTGTTCCACTCATCCACAACTCTATTACCAAACCAGTGCTTTCCTATATCCTTCCTGAATCTGAATTTTTCCAATTTAAAGCCATTGCTGCGAGTCCTGTCTATGTTAGATATTTTTAGCATGCTTTTTATTAATTCCTGTTTTCCATTTATACACCTCAATCATATCCTCCTCCCCTAATTCTACGCCTTTCTAGACAGTGCAGATTCAGGGTCCTCAGTCTATCCTCATAGGGAAGATTTCTGATACATGGGATCAACTTTGTCATCCTACATTGTACGTTTTCCAGTGCATTTATATCCATTCTGTAATACGGTGACCAGAACTGTGCAGCATAATCTAAATGAGGCCTAACCAAACATATATAGAGTTGAAGAACACCCTATAAGCCTTAGAAAACTATTTTCATTATTATTCCTCTAGTTATTTATTTATTTAATTATTCCATTCTTTATGATCAGGAGGAAGGGGTTCCGCTGACAATGGCGACCTTACCCGCATCCGACTCTTGAGGCAACACCTTCCTGATGGTTCAACTTGTTTTAAGTATAACATTTAAGAAAGTAAAGGGTGAGTTAGTGCCAACATTTCCTATAGAAATTGTGTAAAGTCATTATTGGTAGTCTGGTTAGACTTACCGTTGAGTGGTTCTTGGGTTTGGTTTAAAGGTTTGCCTATTTGTTTGACCTGGGAACTTCGATAATAACCCCTCTTGTATGAACCGGATGTATTTAAATTTATGAAAGCTGTTGAGCACACAATTGTTCTTTCAAGGAGGAAAACTTAGTTCATTTTCTTCTTTGGGAAGGATAAAGGGTGCGGACGTTGTTCCTCTTTTGAAACTGTCGTTTCAATTACCAGTTTGTTAGAACTAACTGGTCAAGTTTTGTTTTATAATATTTCTCAACGTGGAATCATTAGAGTTCTGGTAGAGGGCTGGAAAAGACATGGAATTTACTTGGCAAGACCTGGACCGCTACATTACTTCTAAGATAGCAATAGCAAAAAGGAACAGGAAAGACTAGCTTTAGCTAAAAGGGAAAAATTGGAAAGAGTAGCTATCCAAGAGAAACAAGAACAAGAAAGGATTGCTCGTGAGGAGAAAAGAGAACAGGAAAGAATAGCTAGAGAAGAGAGAGTTCAAACGAGAGGAAGCCATCAAAATGAAGCTTGAAGAACAAGCTAAGCACGGAATTAGAACAGTTAAGGTTTGAATTAGAGGCCAAGAAAATAGAACTAAGCAGGAAATAGAAGGGGTACTAGAGTACCCTACCCAAGTATTAAATATTAGGATGCCTCAGATACCACCTTAAACAGAACAGGATGACATCTTTGCATATATTACCAGATTCGAGAACACTGCCACTTTCTGTGACAGGCCATCAGATTCTTGGGCTACTAGGCTTGGCTTAATCCTGTTGGGATCAGCTTTAAATGTATATTCCACCTTACCTTCTAATGTAATAACTAATTAGTCTGCTGAAGAAAGCCATACTTCAGGTGTGAGTTTCGTCATGCTAGAATAACTCCAAATCAAAATTACATGCAATACTTAACAACAATTTTCAGATTGTAATGACTTCGACTCGTTACAAGGGATCAATTCCTTCCTTCTGTTACCTCTGATTTACGATTATTCATAAAAGAACGAAATGTCCACACGGCTCCGAAAATGGCACAAGCCGCAGACATATATGCCTGTGCTCATAATAACTACCCCAAGGAGCGTAGTAAATATAGATCTGTTGTGCCTAAGCAAACTGAGTGGCCCAAAACCTTTGTCCCTAAGAATCCCACTGCCTTCACGATAAAATGTTTTAACTGTAATGAAGTGGGACATAGACGACAAGAATGTCCCAAAAGAAAAGTTGAAAATATCGTGAAGTTTCACCGAAGCTAATAATAACGCACCTTTTAGTGAAGGTGCGGTTAACAGCATGAATGTTTCGACAGTTCTTTGATACTGGGTGTTCCATATTGCGACCCCTGAATGGGTCACAATGTATATAATGTATATTACCTGTTCTTATAATTTTATATTGCTTATATTTGCTATAATAGCTAAATCGTAAATATATTGCTTTATATTATTTGACTTAGCTATATTATTAGGTAGGATGTAACATTTATTTATATTATTCAGTGCTCATAGTTCAAGTCTAGATTGTCTAACTACCAGTTCCGCTTGTTTCCCTGCCGGCTTCTCTGTGTTCCTGGGCAGCAGCAATCCACGGAGAGCCACGTGATCAGGGGATGTTCACACCTCCCCTGGGTGAGACTGTCTTGCTATGACTCGCCCTCTTTTCTGTTTTGGCTTGGCTTCCGACAAGACGTGTTTTCCTTACTGGCCCTTGTTGGAAGATCGTCTCTGTTGCTTTCTTTTTGTTGGTTCTGTGGAACTCTGTTCACAGAACATTGTCTAGACTTAGTGATTTTCGACGTTGTACTGAGGTTGTGTGTCGCATAGACACTGAGAAAATCAGGTCCTGAGCTGTAGCTTCTGACCTAATTTGTACTGGAATCTGTGTACTGTCACAGTCGGGGATTTTCTAATGCTGAACTTAGATTCAGTAGTATGGGAGTTTTGTGACTTTTGTGGAGGATCTGCAGATGGTCCCTACTTAGTGTCGTTATATTATCTCCTTGTTCCTGATTCTGTGTCACTGTTGCTTGTTATATTGCTGTTCGGCTTATCAGTCGTTTTATTGTTCAAGCAAACTGTTCTGATTGCCAGGTTGGTCAAGTTAGTTTATGTGAGGACTTTTAGTCAGTCACTGGTTAAGTCTAGTCGAGTCGAGTCTTGAGACATAGCGAACTACTTAGAGCATTTACACACATACACAAACTTACTTGTATATATTTGTATTATGTTATTAAATGCTAACACTGTACCAGTCGGTACTTTAAAGCCATAATGATGTGATATGTGCTTTCAGCACAATACTACTGTACACGAGAGAAGTGTAGGAACTTGTATCCTGTATTATATTCAATTCATTACTTTAATTTACTTTGATAATATACGCCTAGACAATTTTATTATTAATAAACTTACTAAAATTTAATTTCTTTAGTTAGTAGCCTACCAGTTGTAATCCTGAAGTACTACTGAATCTTACTAAATTCAAATGGATAATTGGACCAGGATACTGACTACTTGTTACAAAAGCCCAGTAACATGCTGGATGCTAGAAGGGCAGTCCTTTCTAGTATTCACTGGAGATCTCTATGCTTATTAGAAATCGCGTTTTTTGTAACATTCCAGTATTGTTATCTCTAGTAAGTTTTTCCCTAACTTAGATCCGTCACGGTATAAAACTACTAAATTAACTGACTACCTAGGAAGAAGTGATTCTTTTCCAACAATCAGATGTTGCATAAGGTGCAAGTGGTTCTCAGGGTGCGTAGATGCAGTAGTTGGGAACATAGAAAGGGCTACTTTCCCATCTGAAGGAGATTGTTTTGGATCTTCAGAAGTATATAAGAAAGAGTTTGAACCTAATACTTCTGCTTCTTCCCAAAGAGCTCCAGAAGTGATTCAATTGGGTAACTTAAATCAGTGTGCTAATAGTCCTGAAGCTCCAGGAACACCCTTAGAAAGTCAGTCATCAAAACCAGAGGGCACAGAAACTAATGAAGAATAACGAGTGACTAAATCTGTTCAACAGGACACGGTTAGCGTCCTTACCAGAGCCCAGTCTAAGGTAAAGATTATCCATACGTTGGTTCTTTTCAAAAGAAAACCTATTGAGCTTAGAGAAATCCCGGAAGTTAGCGTTAACAGACAACGTGATTCAAAGAAAAATTTTCTAATAAATTTGAGTACAAAGATAATATATGCAAGACTATAGTGTCCGCGGACAGTCCAAATGACGCGATTATAAGTGTTAGTAGTTCCGAATTGCCGTGAGACTATTTTGAAGATTTCTCTGGTCATTCTTCACATAGGAAGACCTATGAGAAAATCAAAGATTTGTACTTCTGGCCTGGGATGTTCTCTGCCATCTGTCAACTTTCTTCACAAAAAAGTAAAAGAGTTCCTATGTTAAAAATGCAGACTCTCGGTCCCATTTGCTAGAGCTGAAGTGGATGTAGTTGGCCCTATCACTCCTCGTTCATCAGGTCATACATATATCTTGACTATGACTATGCGTCCAGCTTCCCAGAGGCGGCACCCTTGAAATCCATTACGTTCATAGAAGTCGCAGAAGCATTACTAATTTTTCGCCGGTAGGTATACCCAGAAAAATTGACCAAGGGACACAATTTACTTCTGAATTAATGGATCAAGTTTATCAACTTGTGGGTGTTCAAGCTCTTTTCACTACACATTACCATCCAAATTGTAACGGAAGATTAGAACAACATGCCATATTTAAGACAATATTAAAGAAACTGTTTTCTTAAACCAACTGACTGGCATAGATATCAGCAATGCGTGAGATTCCAAGTGATTCCCTTGGATATTCCCATTCGAATTGTTTTATGGGAGACAAGCTAGTGGACCTCTATTTATCTTGAACTGTGGTCCAAAGATATTAAAACCTGAAGTTCAAAGCACTTATAAGTTTCTTCTAGATACGAGAGAAAGTTTAGAAGAAACCGATTATTTGGTCAAGAACCTTAATATGTCCGTGGAAACACAAGACCTATTTTAATCATAAGAGCTCCAGGTGTAAATTTAGTATTAGTGATGAAGTTTTAGTTTTTACCAGATGCATCCAATAAATTGTTAATTTCCTGGCTAGGACCGTATAAAGTAGTAAAGGTCTGTAATAAGGTAGATTATCTCTTGGATGTCAAGAGTAAGAAAAGAATGTACCATGTCAATATTTTGAAACTGTACCACCGTAGAGAAGTCAATCTTTGTTTAAACTTCTTTGACGACGATACTAGGTCTTACAGCATAGTTAAGTCATGATTCTTATTAATGTAAAGTTTGTATTACAGATAACGAGTCTCGCACAGAATCCAAGGAACTACTTGATATCTTAACAGTTGATGAGTCAACGAATAACTCAAACATCAACAACAGTGAACTATCTGGTATACAAGTCTGAAGTAAGTGCTTTAGTGAATACTTTTTTTGACGTATTTACGGAAATACCAGGACTTGCCACTACCGTTGTACACAACACTGAATTTTGAACTCGTGAACCAGTAAGACGGAAAATCTATTGTCCCCCCCCCCGTTCACTTACGGAAAATATTTGATAATGAAGCTGACAAATGATTAAAGTTAAATATCATAAAAAATTCTAAATTAGCTTCCTGTACAACAGTTGTCATGGTTAAGAAACCAGACAATTCTTAGACTGGTTCAAGATTTTCGTTATTTAAATGTTATTAAATGGGATGCAGAGCCCATGCCAGTAATAGATCATGACTTGTATAAATTTCATGACTAAATTATTCTCGGAATTAGACATCTCACAAGTGTACCATCAAGTGTCATTACACCCTGACTAAATCATACACAGAGGACTAATGTAATATCGTACAATGACTTACGGCTTGGTTACCGCGTGTGCCACGTATATCCGGCTTATGAGAATACTCCTTTCTGACCTCAAGAATGTTTCAGTGCATTTCGATAATATTTATATCCAGACTCATGTCTGGGAAGATCATCTTACTACACTGTCGCTTATTTTAAAAAGAAAGTTCATGGCCTTACAATTAAACCACAAGTGCTTTCTTGGCTATTTCAAGGTACAATATCTTGGGTTTATTATTTCGGACAATAATTTATCACTTCTTCCTAACAAGACGAAAGCAGTTCTAGAAAGCTCCTTCCCAACTACAAAAAAAATTGTTAAGAAGTTTCCTTGGGTCAGTAAATTTCTATGGAAATTTTGTGCCGAATATAAGTGGTCTGACCACCATTCTCAAAAACTATTTAAAAAAAATATGTAACAGAACCTCTTGCTTGTTTTGAAGCTGTACGAAGCTTCTCGGGGCTGTTCTGCTACAGTATTATGACGAGATTTCCTTCCTTATATCTTTCACCAGTATGAAGCTTCTGTCGAGGGAAGAAAGATACTTCACT
Organism: Cherax quadricarinatus; assembly: GCF_038502225.1. Classification (NCBI taxonomy): domain Eukaryota; kingdom Metazoa; phylum Arthropoda; class Malacostraca; order Decapoda; family Parastacidae; genus Cherax; species Cherax quadricarinatus. The sequence continues at coordinate 111,489 of NW_027195050.1, forward strand.
GTGGAGAAGAAATGATATACACTGGTATGGGGTATAAATGGGTTCAAATACTATTTATATGGCAAACCCTTTCTGCTTGAAGAAGATCACAAGCCACTGATGTACCTGGAAAACTTCAAAGGTTCAAATAGCCGACTCTTAAGATGGGCTTTGGCTATTCAGTCCTAGAAGTTTAAAACTGAATATATATCCGGCTCGGAAAACCACTTCTCAGATTGACTAAGCCGAGGGTGTGAGTAGTACTTTTCCCTCTAAACTTTAACTTATTGCCTCCTACCATAAGTTTTGCAAAAGACGGTATTAAGTGGGGTTATGGTTGTTCAGACGGTCAGGAACCATGAGCGTGTTACTGCCCGCACTTCTATCTAGCGAGTTGAAGCGAAACTCCAGTTCCTGTTGTCTGATGTGCTTTAATTTCTACTCCAGGTAGTATTAACCTTACCTGGTGTGGACTGAATTTTGGAGTCACTTCACCTCCACTCTTCTGATCAGGTAAGTTGATCTACCAGGCGTATTTCTGTTCATTATTTTATTTTCCTGGTTGCCAATAATGACACTGGAATTGAATACCACGCTTTCTTCAACGTTGTACTTATTTAACTTTTTCGTAACCAGTGTGTTTTCTTTATCATCTCTTCTGCCGGCCTGTCATCAAGGGTAGACGCTAAAATACTGGAGCAAAATACCTGTCTAATGGACTTTGTAGGACATACAAGAACTCCTCACATCTATTATCAAAATTGTGGTGTTGCAACAAAGTAGAAACAGGAGATTCCAGAACAACGGACGAATACCACCACCCAGGATAACCTACACCTGGGCATTATATTCTCCTGCCCTAACGTCATACTGGAACCACAACGGCCAATTTTTATTTTTTAATTTTAATTAAAAGCCTTAGATCTTCATTATTATTCCTCGAGTCATTTATCCATAAATAGTAAATGTTGCATCGAGGAGGAGGCTGGAGGCAGTGGAGATGTCGTGTTTAAGGGCAATGTGTGGTGTAAATATTATGCAGATAATTCGAGTGTGTCGAAATTACGAGAAGGTGAGGAGTTACTAAAAGTATTAATCAGAGGACTGAGGAAAGGTTGTTGAGATGCTTTAGCCATTTAGAGAGGATTCAGCAAAATAGGACGACTTGGAGGATGTAAAAATCTATAGTGGAGGGGAAGAGGAGTAGGGGTCGTCCTAGGAAAGGCTGGAGGGAGGGAGGTGGGTAAAAGAGGCCTTGGGTGCAAGGGGCTGAGACATACAGCAGTCATGTGTGAGCGTTTTACATAGGAGTAAACGGAGACTAATGGTTTTTATACTTGAGTTGTTGGACAGTGAGCAGGATAATGTTTTGTGAAGGGATTCAGGGAAACCTGTTAGCCTGACCTGTGTACTAGAGGTGGGAAGTACAGTGCTGCACTTTAACTCAGTTTCCAGTCTTTGAGATAATACGTAATACATACCAGAGCTACTCTCGTTTATGTATTCTTCATGGTTCCTGCCTCCACTACTTCACTTGCTAGGCTATTCCACTTCCTGACGACTCTGTGACTGAAGAAATACTTCCTAACGTCCCTGTGACTCGTCTGAGTCTTCAGCTTCCAGTTGTGACCCCTTGTTTCTTTGTCCCCTCTCTGGAACATCCTATCTCTGTCCACCTTGTCTATTCCCCGCAGTATCTTGTATGTCGTTATCATGTCTCCCCTGACCCTTCTGTCCTCCAGTGTCGTCAGTCCGATTTCCCTCAACCTTTCCTCGTACGACATTCCCCTGAGCTCTGGGACTAGCCTTGTTGCAAACCTTTGTACTTTCTCTAACTTCTTGACGTGCTTGACCAGGTGTGGGTTCCAGACTGGTGCTGCATACTCCAGTATGGGCCTAACATACACAGTGTACAGTGTCTTGAACGATTCCTTATTAAGGTATCGGAACGCTATTCTCAGGTTTGCCAGGCGCCCGTATGCTGCAGCAGTTATTTGGTTGATGTGTGCCTCCGGTGACGTGCTCGGTGTTATGGTCACCCCAAGGTCTTTCTCCCTGAGTGAGGTCTGTAGTCTTTGTCCACCTAGCCTATACTCTGTCTGCGGTCTTCTTTGCCCCTCCCCAATCTTCATGACTTTGCATATGGCAGGATTGAATTCGAGAAGCCAGTTTCTGGACCACATGTCCAGCCTGTCCAGGTCTCTTTGCAGTCCTGCCTCATCCTCGTCCGATTTAATTCTTCTCATCAACTTCACATCATCTGCGAATAGGGACACTTCAGAGTCTATTCCTTCCATCATGTGTGTGTGTGTATGTGTGTTCATTCATTCACGTGAGACAGGAAACAAACGTTTTATAAGAAAAAACATAAAAAAAGAGACCAGAGTTTCCCTGATTACATTACTGAGGTAACAAATCATTACTCCTGGGTTATGTTCCTTACTAATTATATCATATAATCACAGCGCTATCACATACGGGGGAGGAACAATGCTAGGTTACCCAGGGAGGCAGCACGTGTTCGTGTCTGAGAGGGCAGCAGTGGCAAGGAGAGAGGGGTAGGGAAGGACAGCGTGTTAGATGGATGGAATGAAATGGAATGATAAGTATGTTAGTAAAGGAAGGAGGGAATGAATTGCTTGGAGATTGTGGATAGGGATTAATGGGATTACCTAAAGAAATATAGAATATTCACCATCATCTACTCTACTTGATGATTCTCCACTCATGTCCACTCTACCTGATGATTCTCCACTTGTGCCCACTCTACCTGATGATTCTCCACTCATATCCACTCTACCTGATGATTCTCCACTCATGTCCACTCTACCTGATGATTCTCCACTCAAGTCCACTCAATCAGAGATTTTCGAAATGTTCAATTGCTTGAATGGTCTGTTAAGACTTAATGTTACACTGGATCGGATTTACATATTTCCTTTGGTGTGGTGAGTTGTAAGACGCTCTCCACCGTCTGGTCCTCCATCCTGTACACGAATGTCCACTATAATGCCTACGGACACTTACCGTATTTTCCGGCATGTAAGGCGCACGACAGAAGCATCATAACGGTAAATCAGTAATCATATATAAGGGCTAATTACTCTTACTTCATGCTAAAACGTAACCCAAAGCCTACCCTTGATCCTAAGGGCGTATAGTGATATTCCAAGACTTTTCTGTGGGAAAAACATGGCGCGCCTTATATACCGGAAAATACGGTACCTGTACGGAACGTTACTAAGGTTTCGAGCAGTAACACTGAACAAGTATGTAAAATACACACATGAGGTAACTAAAGCACTGTATTAGAGAAACGTTATCGTCAACAAGTTATTTCATCATTTTCAGAGAATAGAAAACATGGAGTATAGGTAGTGAGTGAGGTCAGGTGTTGCACGGGATGGAGGCTGCGCGTAAAATGGTTACAATTATAATCTTAAATTTTTAAAGGTGTGGACCGGTAAGTCAGATGACCAAAAGTTCCATTGGCGGGTTATATATCTAAGACCCGCGTCAGGAAACATTTGTCCTGTTCCTTGACAAATTTTACCTAACCTAGGTGATAGCTGCGTTTTGCTCTGATAGGATCTGTTGGAGAAGAATTTCCGAGTTCTTAAAGCTAATCGTATTTTGAGCGAGGTAGTTGCTACTGCCTCATGTGTAGTGTTGGTGTTGGGAGTCACACTCTTGCTTCACCTGTACACCCACGACTCTCAAACTTCCTTTTGCGAGCTGCAATCATGTCCTTGAATCCTGTACGAGGTGTCTTGACTGTGTAGATACAAATATGATCAGAATTTACTTATATGTTAAATTTCGTTTTCCCCTTGCGAGAGCCGCTAAGAGCGACCACTCAGGCACAGCTGCCTCCAAGTGATGAGACCGCTGAGAACGACCACTCAGCGTCAGCTGCCTCCAAGTGATGAGAGCCGCTGAGAGCAACCACTCAGGAGCAGCTGCCTCCAAGTGATGAGACCGCTGAGAGCGACCACTCAGGCTCAGCTGCCTCCAAGTGATGAGACCGCTGAGAACGACCACTCAGCGTCAGCTGCCTCCAAGTGATGAGAGCCGCTGAGAGCAACCACTCAGGAGCAGCTGCCTCCAAGTGATGAGAGCCGCTGAGAGTGACCACTCAGGCGCAGCTGCCTCCAAGTGATGAGAGCCGCTGAGAGTGACCACTCAGGCGCAGCTGCCTCCAAGTGATGAGAGCCGCTGAGAGTGACCACTCAGGCGCAGCTGCCTCCAAGTGATGAGAGCCGCTGAGAGTGACCACTCAGGCGCAGCTGCCTCCAAGTGATGAGAGCCGCTGAGAGTGACCACTCAGGCGCAGCTGCCATCCAAGTGATGAGAGCCGCTGAGAGTGTCAGCTGCAGCTGCCTCCAAGTGATGAGAGCCGCTGAGAGTGACCACTCATGTGCAGCTGCATCCAAGTGATGAGAGCCGCTGAGAGTGACCACTCATGCGCAGCTGCCTCCAAGTGATTAGAGTGACCACTTTCCAAGTGATTAATATTTTCAGTATATTTTACCAGATACAGTTCTGTGTACGTCTATATTGTTCACGTGTATAGTACTAAATAATATTTCTCCATTGTAAGTTATTCTCAATTAACATTTTCAAAATGATAATTAGTGAACTGTAAAATGTATGGACCTGTGCTCCTCCTCTATTGGTAGAGAAGACATTACGTCAACTATATCCTTTTTCTGGTTGGTGGACTCATTTCAATAAACACTTTATACTCACTTGCTTTAAATAAAAGTCCTCTGGATATACAAAAATGTATAAATGGAATCAGATGATAATATTTCTCAACTAAAATCAAACTGTGATAGAACTACAAATAATCCTACAATTCATACGCAAATAATTCCCAGAAAATACATGTATTTTCCACAAGCGTAAGAGATACAAGGACTTAGTAGGACGAGGCCCTGGGACGGACCCCTGGGACGGACCCCTGGGACGGACCCCTGGGACGGACCCCTGGGACGGAACCTTGGGACGGACCCCTGGGACGGACCCCTGGGACGGAACCTTGGGACGGACCCCTGGGACGGACCCCTGGGACGGACCCCTGGGACGGATCCCCTGTCTACTAAAATTGGTTATAATTGTAATATTAGTTTTTAAAGGGGTGGACGGGTAAGCTTCGGTCAAATGACCAAAAAAGCCTAAGACCAAAAGATTAAGACCCGCGTCAAGAATCACTTGTCTTGTTTCCTGACAAACCTTACCTAACATTTGTTAATTACATATAGAGTGCTCGTCACGGCATTATGCCGCTTCTCCTCCACACACGTACCAAAACACAAACACATACCGTGAAAGATATAATATATATATTTGCACACTTAGGTTTTAATACTTGTTGCTGCGTCCCTTACGCTTAATCATGTCCCTCAGCCGTGCAGGAAGACTCTTACAGAAATTCTTGAGGGTTTGGGGAGGTATATTATTCCATGCCTCATGTAGAGCAGCATCTAGCTGCAGGATGGAACTGATATCCTTGCCCAGCAAACTTCGTTTCACTATTGACCAGAGGTTCTCAATTGGGTTTAGGTCTGGGGAATTGCCTGGCCAGTCATTAAAGAACCTCACTTTACAGTCCTTAAGCCACTGAGCTACAGATTTAGCGGTATGACACGGTGCACCATCCTGCATTATTATGCAGGATGGTGCACCGTAGCCCCGTAGCCCCACACTTGTCAAACGCCTCAGTAAATTGTCCCGCAATAACTCCAAGTATTTGAACTGGTTCATATACTGGTTTTTGGGATGTACAATGAGTTCACCAACACTCCGAGCACTGAAACACCCCAAAACTATGAACAAGTCTGGGTGTTTGGTGGTCTCAAAGGTGTAGTGTGGGTCTAGCAGGTCACTACCTCTGGGCTGGTACACATGTCTCCCACGGTTACAGGTGACGGTGAAGGTTGCTTCATCACTCCAAAGTACTTCAGACCACTGTTGAGGATTCCAGTGAAGATATTTCATTGTATAATCCAGCCTACTTTTCTTCCAGTGTTATTATATGGAGAATCAGTTTCTTAACCTGGCGGTGACTACTGTAGCCCAGTTCTGACACACGTCTGCTAACAGTTCTTACAGACACCTCTGAGAGAAGATGTGGGTTCTTTTCTTTCAATTCTCCTGCAGTTATCTTAGGTGTACTCTCTAACTGCTTATTTAAAACAGTTAAGGTACGAACAGATGTCTTCTTCGAGGGGCCAGGCCGAGGGTTGGCAGACGGTGTATCGACACCACCACCAGCCTTGAAACCCTGCACCGAGTTCCTCACTGAACGCTCACACACACCAACATTCTCCACTGTTTCTTTCGTCTGGTGCCCAGCTTTGTGAAGCCCTATGATTTGAGCTATAGTTTCAGGCGTTAAAGACTTCCTTTTACCCATAATCAAATATGTATAACCCCAAAACCAAAGGGAACACCGTATAAATGATGGGATGGATGAAACAAAGAAGTGCAACACTTCTTCTCACCATGGCAGCCACGTGAGCACTGAGGAGTCACTGTGGAGTGTAGCGGCAGGCCGCGACGTCATGCTAATGGCTGTTGCCCGGCATAATGCACTGACGAAAAAAGACCCCCCTGTATGGTAGGCCTTTGATTGTCGTCACGGCATTATGCCGGGGCGCTTACCCGGCATAACACTGTGACGAGCACTGTATAATTGGCTAGTCAAGTCAGTCTTAGTTTGTGCGAGTAGTTTTATTTATAGTTTTCTTGTTTTCAAGATCAGATGACTTAAGTAATCAATTTGCTTATAATATATAATAACATTGATGTTTCTGAGAATGATTATATTTGGAATAGCATCCTTAAAGGTATTAATGGACGCTCATTCACCCGGTCATTTCTGTCCAATGTTTTGCACTATGGAAATATAGGTAGTGTTCAATACTCTTTTTGTTGATTTATTTTGTCATTGCAGTTTCCCACCTTTCTTATTGTGTCCCGTTCATAGATTTTTTTAAGTGATTCAATCTAGCAGTCAAGGTAATGACCAGAATTAATATATTATTATAAATAATGGTGGTGATAATGTATAAGTTGTACATGTACATCTAGATTGGTGGTTAAAACACATAGGCAACACTTAAGCAACTTTATTCCGAAACGTTTCGCCTACACAGTAGGCTTCTTCAGTCGAGTACAGAAAGTAGGCAACAGCAGTAGAGATGTGAAGACGATGTAATCAGTCCATCACCCTTAAAGTCGTAGATTTGAGGTTGTCAGTCCCTCAGCCTGGAGAAATTCTGTTCCAAAGTCTGGAACTAACTGAAGATCAAGCGAACGAATGAACGAAAGTTCAGGTAAGATCCCAAATGGGATGAGCGGGGAAGACGGGACAGACGAAGAATATTGCTGTAGAGGAGAGTTCTTAGTTGTAGAAATAGAGCCAGGGCTTAACCCAGCAGCTAAGTCGATCGTGGGACAGACATTGAGAACACACATAGCAGGCTCTTCTGTTGGGACTCCGGTGGGTGAGTGGGGAAGTGTGGACAGACGAAGAATAGTCGGTGAGAGGAAGGTCTTGAGTTGTAGATGAAAGAGCCAGGGCTAAACCCTGCTGCGTGGCACTGCGAGACAGTGTAGAGAGGGCATGTTGAGGACAGAGGAGAGCAGACTGCAGACAGTGCTCGCTGGCTGATATGCTTCAGGCTGAGGTGAAGAGCTGGTTTGGAAGTCAGGTGTCGGGAGGCTCACGCTGTGTGTTGCGGAAGTGTGTTGTGCGTTTGGCTACACTTCGCTGGTGATGGAGCCACTCTTGAGTCTTTTGAAGTCTCTCTTGGACATGTGGAATAGTTGCATTCTGAGGTTGGAGCAGTTCAGATTCGTCACGAGGTAAGATAGTGCGTTATCAAGAGGAATTTGGTGAGGTTTGGTGCAGGTGTACTTAACAGCTCCTTCTTTCATTAAGTGGAGCATATCAGCTGCGCTCATTTCGGTTGGGAGGTTGGGGGTGGTGTAGAAGGTTAGAGACCCATTAAAGGCTTGGCTTAGGTAACGGTTGCCTGTGGTTTCTTCTTCGGTTACTTCTTCGACTACTACTTCGTCGTTGTCCGAGGGTTGTTCATAATGTTCTGGTTCTATTTCGTCTTCTGTGACTGTATTGAGAGAAAGCAGGGAGTGTTGGTCGGTTGTGGTTTGTTGGGCTCGTGGTGAGTGGTGAAAGGTGGCGGTAGACGGTGGTGTTGGTTCTGGAGTAGAGTCTTGGTCAGAGATACGAGTAGAACCAGGGGTTGAGGTGAAGTTAACAATGTCTGGAATTAGCTTGAGGAGGTCTTGTGATAGTGGCGAGTCTGGAAAGTTGAAGTCTGGCATGTTGTTAAGGCGAAACATTTCATTGATTGTTGTGTTGAATGAGCCAGGGTTTGCAGCATTAGTGAGGTGTGCATACATCATACAGTATAGCACCTTGGATGGAGCAGCGTCAGGAAGAGCAGAGAGGGACTGGCTGGGTGGAGATGATTGTTGTGTAGCTTGGAGTTCGGCGGTATCTGATTGAATTTTTGCAATGGCGGCGTATGTTGGCGATTTAGGGTTGTTCTTCTTGGTTTCTTCAATGATTTTCTTAGACAGGACTTCTTTACGTAGAGGGCATTTTGCTGCAAGGGTGTGGCGAGTACCCTTGCAGATGAGGCAGGTAGGAGAGGTAGTGGTAGTAGAACATTCCTTGAAGTCATGGCCGTCTTTACCGCAGTTTGTGCAGTACTTCTTCCCTTTCAGAGGACAGTCAGGCGTTGAGTGGTGATAGGAGTAGCAGGTCCAGCATGAAGAATTGAGACACTTATGCAACACATGGGAATCTTTATTGAAGAAACGTTTCGCCACACAGTGGCTTCATCAGTCCAATACAAAGTAGAAATGGGTAAGGAGAGTAGAAGTATGAGGTAATCAGTCCCTCAACCTGGATTCGATGTGTTCAGTCCATCACTCTTGTAGTAAGTGCAGCATAGGGCCAGAGAGGTGGCTTATATACTGCGGTGAGATGAGTTGAAGCAGGAGGAGGCGGGATCTTAGTGGGACCTGCCACTAATGTAAGTAGGTCATCGTCCAAAGGTTTGGGCAAGCGTTGAAGTCTTCGTACCAAGATTCCATGATGTTGCAGTGTCTGACAGATGTGATGAATGGTTTTGAAAACCGACAAGTTGAAGAATTGAGACACTTATGCAACACATGGGAATCTTTATTGAAGAAACGTTTCGCCACACAGTGGCTTCATCAGTCCAATACAAAGTAGAAATGGGTAAGGAGAGTAGAAGTATGAGGTAATCAGTCCCTCAACCTGGATTCGATGTGTTCAGTCCATCACTCTTGTAGTAAGTGCAGCATAGGGCCAGAGAGGTGGCTTATATACTGCGGTGAGATGAGTTGAAGCAGGAGGAGGCGGGATCTTAGTGGGACCTGCCACTAATGTAAGTAGGTCATCGTCCAAAGGTTTGGGCAAGCGTTGAAGTCTTCGTACCAAGATTCCATGATGTTGCAGTGTCTGACAGATGTGATAAATGGTTTTGAAAACCGACAAGTTGAAGAATTGAGACACTTATGCAACACATGGGAATCTTTATTGAAGAAACGTTTCGCCACACAGTGGCTTCATCAGTCCAATACAAAGTAGAAATGGGTAAGGAGAGTAGAAGTATGAGGTAATCAGTCCCTCAACCTGGATTCGATGTGTTCAGTCCATCACTCTTGTAGTAAGTGCAGCATAGGGCCAGAGAGGTGGCTTATATACTGCGGTGAGATGAGTTGAAGCAGGAGGAGGCGGGATCTTAGTGGGACCTGCCACTAATGTAAGTAGGTCATCGTCCAAAGGTTTGGGCAAGCGTTGAAGTCTTCGTACCAAGATTCCATCTTGGTACTTAAATACTGTCGGAAAGAGAGGTGCAGAGTAGTAGTAGTGAGATTGTAGCCACTGAGAGGTCTTCACATCTCTTCTGCTGTTGCCTACTATCTGTACTCGACTGAAGAAGCCTACTGTGTAGGCGAAACGTTTCGGAATAAAGTTGCTTTAGTGTTGTCTATGTGTCTTAACAACCATCCTATCGGTATTGTATACCATTTTGATATTACCTCTAGATTATTATTGTCAGTTATTATTATTATTATTATTATTATTATTATTATTATTATTATTATTTTCTGACAATTGATAAGAATAATTTCCTATGATTACTCTTCAAACAAATATACAGTATTTATCATTTACTAATTGTTGTCGACTGTAATGTAGGAAAACCATTTTTTTTGGCTGTCAAGACCCAGTAAGACCACACCACTACCTACCCTGCAGCTGTGTCAAGACCCAGTAAGACCACACCACTACCTACCCTGCAGCTGGGTCAAGACCCAGTAAGACCACACCACTACCTACCCTGCAGCTGGGTCAAGACCCAGCAAGACCACACCACTACCTACCCTGCAGCTGGGTCAAGACCCAGCAAGACCACACCACTACCTACCCTGCAGCTGGGTCAAGACCCAGCAAGGTGGTGGAGTAGCGATGTATGTATGTCAGAGACAATTTAAATTGTTGTGTTAGACAAGATATTAAATTAGAAGCGTCAGCCACTGAATCTGTTTGGTTACAGCTTCTCGAGGGCCGAGAAAAACTAATTTTGGGTGTGATTTACAGGACCCCAAATCTTGATAGGGAGTGCAGTAAACTTCTATGGGACGAAATTCGTAAGGCATCTACATACGAAAATGTTGTGCTAATGGGAGATTTCAACTATAGACAGATTGACTGGAGCAATTTGACAGGAAATTTAGAGTCAGGTGACTTTCTTGATACGATCCAGGATTGTTTTTTAAAACAGTTTGTGACAGAGCCAACTAGGGGAAATAACCTCCTTGACTTGGTTCTTGCCAGTAGGGAAACACTAATTAATAATCTTGAGGTTAATGATGAGCTTGGGGAAAGTGATCACAAATCACTCAGTTTTAATATATCATGGAATTCCCCTAATAATGGCAATCAAGTCTCCGTCCCTGACTTTCGCTTGGCTGATTTCATAGGACTGAAAAATTACTTAGGTGGGCTGAACTGGAATGACCTGACTAAGGGTCAGGTAGGTGGTGATGGTTGCCGATATGATGCTTTCCAGGGCATAGTTCTAGCTGCTCAGTCAAATTATGTTCCAAATAGGGAAATCAGATCAAACAAAAATGATCCTAAATGGATGAACAATAGATTAAAATATCTGATTGGTCAAAAGAGAGGCATATATAGGCAAATCAAAAGAGGAGAGGGGCAATTAAGAAATCGATATATTCAGTTAAAGAGAGAAATAAAAAAGGGAATTAGAAAAGCAAAAAGAGATTATGAGGTTAAAGTTGCAAGAGAATCGAAGACTAACCCAAAAGGATTCTTTCAGGTATACAGAAGTAAGATCAGGGACAAGATAGGCCCACTCAAAAGTTCCTCGGGTCAGCTCACTGACAGTGATAAGGAAATGTGTAGAATTTTTAACACATACTTCCTCTCAGTTTTTACACAGGAGGATACCAGCGATATTCCAGTAATGATAAATTATGTAGAACAGGACGATAATAAACTGTGCACTATTAGGGTCACAAGTGACATGGTCCTTAGGCAAATAGATAAATTAAAACCTAACAAATCCTCAGGCCCTGATGAACTGTATGCAAGGGTTCTAAAGGAATGTAAAGAGGAGCTTAGCACACCTTTGGCTAATCTTTTCAACATATCACTACAAACTGGCATGGTGCCAGATAAGTGGAAAATGGCAAATGTGATACCTATTTTCAAAACAGGTGACAGGTCCTTAGCTTCGAACTATAGACCAATAAGCCTAACCTCCATAGTGGGAAAATTTATGGAATCAATAATTGCCGAGGCAGTTCGTAGCCACCTTGAAAAGCATAAATTAATCAACGAATCTCAGCATGGTTTTACAAAGGGGCGTTCCTGCCTTACGAATTTATTAACTTTTTTCACTAAGGTATTTGAGGATGTAGATCATGGTAATGAATATGATATTGTGTATATGGACTTCAGTAAGGCTTTTGACAGGGTCCCACATCAGAGACTATTGAGGAAAATTAAAGCACATGGAATAGGAGGAGAAATTTTTTCCTGGATAGAGGCATGGTTGACAAATAGGCAGCAGAGAGTTTGCATAAATGGGGAGAAATCAGAGTGGGGAAGCGTCACGAGCGGTGTTCCACAGGGGTCAGTGTTGGGCCCCCTGCTGTTCACAATCTACATAAACGACATAGATGAGGGCATAAAGAGCGACATCGGCAAGTTCGCCGATGACACCAAAATAGGCCGTCGAATTCATTCTGACGAGGACATTCGAGCACTCCAGGAAGATTTGAATAGACTGATGCAGTGGTCGGAGAAGTGGCAGATGCAGTTTAATATAGACAAATGCAAAGTTCTAAATGTTGGACAGGACAATAACCATGCCACATATAAACTAAATAATGTAGATCTTAATATTACGGATTGCGAAAAAGATTTAGGAGTTCTGGTTAGCAGTAATCTGAAACCAAGACAACAGTGCATAAGTGTTCGCAATAAAGCTAATAGAATCCTTGGCTTCATATCAAGAAGCATAAATAATAGGAGTCCTCAGGTTGTTCTTCAACTCTATACATCCTTGGTTAGGCCTCATTTAGATTATACTGCACAGTTTTGGTCACCGTATTACAGAATGGATATAAATTCTCTGGAAAATGTACAAAGGAGGATGACAAAGTTGATCCCATGTATCAGAAACTTTCCCTATGAGGATAGACTAAGGGCCCTGAAACTGCACTCTCTAGAAAGACGTAGAATTAGGGGGGATATGATTGAGGTGTATAAATGGAAGACAGGAATAAATAAAGGGGATGTAAATAGTGTGCTGAAAATATCTAGCCTAGACAGGACTCGCAGCAATGGTTTTAAGTTGGAAAAATTCAAATTCAGGAAGGATATAGGAAAGTACTGGTTTGGTAATAGAGTTGTGGATGAGTGGAACAAACTCCCAAGTACCGTTATAGAGGCCAGAACGTTGTGTAGCTTTAAAAATAGGTTGGATAAATACATGAGTAGATGTGGGTGGGTGTGAGTTAGACCTGATAGCTTGTGCTACCAGGTCGGTTGCCGTGTTCCTCCCTTAAGTCAATGTGACCTGACCTGACTAGGTTGGGTGCATTGGCTTAAGCCGGTAGGAGACTTGGACCTGCCTCGCATGGGCCAGTAGGCCTTCTGCAGTGTTCCTTCGTTCTTATGTTCTTATGTTCTTAAGACCACACCACTACCTACACTGCAGCTGGGTCAAGATCCAGTAAGACCACACCACTACCTACCCTGCAGCTGGGTCAAGACCCAGTAAGACCACACCACTACCTACCCTGCAGCTGGGTCAAGACCCAGTAAGACCACACCACTACCTACCCTGCAGCTGGGTCAAGACCCAATAAGACCACACCACTACCTACCCTGCAGCTATGTCAAAACCCAGCAAGACCACACCACTACCTACCCTGCAGCTGTGTCAAGACCCAGCAAGACCACACCACTACCTACACTGCAGCTGGGTCAAGATCTAGTAAGACCACACCACTACCTACCCTGCAGCTGGGTCAAGACCCAGTAAGACCACACGACTACCTACCCTGCAGCTGAGTCAAGACCCAGCAAGACCACACCACTACCTACCCTGCAGCTGGGTCAAGACCCAGTAAGACCACACCACTACCTACCCTGCAGCTGAGTCAAGACCCAGCAAGACCACACCACTACCTACCCTGCAGCTGGGTCAAGACCTAGTAAGACCACACCACTACCTACCCTGCAGCTGGGTCAAGACCCAATAAACCTCACCACTGCCTACCCTGCAGCTGGGTCAAGACCCAGTAAGACCACACCTCAACCTACCCTGCAGCTGGGTCAAGACCCAGTAAGACCACACCACTACCTACCCTGCAGCTGGGTCAAGACCCAGTAAGACCACACCACTACCTACCCTGCAGCTGGGTAAAGATCCAGCAAGACCATACCACTACCTACCCTGCAGATGGGTCAAGACCCAATAAGACCACACCACTATAACGAGTTTGTTTGGTAGGCTGTAAGCGGGTGGTTAATGATAAACTTCTTCGGAGGCTTCTTTGTTTATTGTTATGTCGTGGTGGGTACACAGGCTTGTGTGTTGTGCCCTTGGCCCGGGCAGGGCCATCCCACGAGAGAGCGCTAAGGGTAGGCCTTGTGTCTTCCTGCTAGGCCGCTGTGTGAGTGAGGCAAGGGCAGGCAGGCTGAAGTGGCAACGTCTATAGGTGGCAGCACCTGAGTGGCGCGAAATATGAACTAAGCTAGCAGACAGCATGGGCTGTCTGTGCAGACAGTACAGGCTGTCTACATCACTACCTACCCTGCAGCTGGGTCAAGACCCAGTAAGACCACACCACTACCTACCCTGCAGCTAAGTCAAGACCCAGCAAGACCACACCACTACCTACCCTGAAGCTGGGTCAAGACCCAGCTAGACCACACCACTACCTACCATGCAGCTGAGTCAAGACCCAGCAAGACCACACCACTTCCTATCCTGCAACTGGGTCAAGACCCCGCAAGACCACACCAGTACCTACCCTGCAGCTGAGTCAAGACCCAGCAAGACCAAACCACTACCTACCCTGCAGCTGAGTCAAGACCCAGCAAGACCACACCACTACCTACCTTGCAGCTGAGTCAAGACCCAGCAAGACCACACCACTACCTACCCTGCAGCTGTGTCAAGACCCAGCAAGACCACACCACTACCTACCCTGCAGCTGAGTCAAGACCCAGCAAGACCACACCACCACTACCTACCCTGCAGCTGTGTCAAGACCCAGCAAGACCACACCACTACCTACCCTGCAGCTGGGTCAAGACCCGGCAAGACCACACCACTACCTACCCTGCAGCTGGGTCAAGACCCAGCAAGACCACACCACTACCTACCCTGCAGCTGAGTCAAGACCCAGCAAGACCACACCACTACCTACCCTGCAGCTGAATCAAGACCCAGCAAGACCACACCACTACCTACCCTGCAGATGTGTCAAGACCCAACAAGACCACACCACTACCTACCCTGCAGCTGGGTCAAGACCCAGCAAGACCACACCACTACCTACCCTGCACATGAATCAAGATCCAGCAAGACCACACCACTACCTACCCTGCAGCTGGGTCAAGACCCGGCAAGACCACACCACTACCTACCCTGCAGCTGGGTCAAGACCCAGCAAGACCACACCACTACCTACCCTGCAGCTGAGTCAAGACCCAGCAAGACCACACCACTACCTACCCTGCAGCTGAATCAAGACCCAGCAAGACCACACCACTACCTACCCTGCAGATGTGTCAAGACCCAACAAGACCACACCACTACCTACCCTGCAGCTGGGTCAAGACCCAGCAAGACCACACCACTACCTACCCTGCACATGAATCAAGATCCAGCAAGACCACACCACTACCTACCCTGCAGATGGGTCAAGACCCAACAAGACCACACCACTACCTACCCTGCAGCTGAATCAAGACCCAGCAAGACCACACCACTACCTACCCTGCAGCTGAATCAAGACCCAGCAAGACCACACCACTACCTACCCTGCAGCTGAATCAAGACCCAGCAAGACCACACCACTACCTACCCTGCAGCTGGGTCAAGACCCAGCAAGACCACACCACTACCTACCCTGCAGCTGAGTCAAGACCCAGCAAGACCACACCACTACCTACCCTGCAGCTGAATCAAGACCCAGCAAGACCACACCACTACCTACCCTGCAGATGTGTCAAGACCCAACAAGACCACACCACTACCTACCCTGCAGCTGAGTCAAGACCCAGCAAGACCACACCACTACCTACCCTGCACATGAATCAAGACCCAGCAAGACCACACCACTACCTACCCTGCAGATGGGTCAAGACCCAACAAGACCACACCACTACCTACCCTGCAGCTGAGTCAAGACCCAGCAAGACCACACCACTACCTACCCTGCACATGAATCAAGACCCAGCAAGACCACACCACTACCTACCCTGCACATGAATCAAGACCCAGCAATACCACACCACTACCTACCCTGCAGGTGGGTCAAGACCCAGCAAGACCACACCACTACCTACCCTGCAGCTGAGTCAAGACCCAACAAGACCACACCACTACCTACCCTGCAGCTGGGTCAAGACCCAACAAGACCACACCACTACCTACCCTGCAGCTGAGTCAAGACCCAGCAAGACCACACCACTACCTACCCTGCAGCTGAGTCAAGACCCAACAAGACCACACCACTACCTACCCTGCAGCTGGGTCAAGACCCAACAAGACCACACCACTACCTACCCTGCAGCTGAGTCAAGACCCAACAAGACCACACCACTACCTACCCTGCAGCTGGGTCAAGACCCAACAAGACCACACCACTACCTACCCTGCAGCTGAGTCAAGACCCAACAAGACCACACCACTTCCTATCCTGCAGCTGAGTCAAGACCCAGCAAGACCACACCACTACCTACCCTGCAGCTGAGTCAAGACCCAGCAAGACCACACCACTACCTACCCTGCAGCTGAGTCAAGACCCAGCAAGACCACACCACTACCTACCCTGCAGCTGAGTCAAGACCTAGCAAGACCACCATGAACATGGTCTTAACTAAACTATGCTACAATGTTACTCAATATGCTTTCAAAATCATTATGTTATTTGAACTTCTTGAGAGACAACCTGTGTCCAAATGATGATTAATGTCTTTTCTTATTTGATTCTCCAAATCTTATAGGGAAGTGGTTCTTAATAATAATAGCATCAAAAATGATAATAATCATCATCATCATCATCATATTGCTATCGAGCCATCAATTATCATGTTCAATAGCCAATAATTTGAACGTCAACTGTGAACAATGTTTTTAAGAAGGACCCAAAAAGGATCGAAACATCGTCTTTTATTACTAATTTTGAGTTCGTATTTATTGGAGGAGGCTAATGCGTTGTTTATTTTTAAATTAATAATGTGTTTCTTTCACAAGACTTGCAAAAATCCTGGAAATAAATTCAGTAGGTAACCAATAAGATCATTCTGCTTCAGCAGGAGATATCTGAATCTCACTCCTGTGTTATTGTAATTATTATGATATAAATCTTAGACGTGAGGGTCATCATGCCTCACGAAATAGTAATAACAATAGCAAATAAACCAGGGTACAAGGGGGGGGGGGCGAACTCACGGTAGGTGAGTCGTAAAACTCCAGGTCAGTGCGTAAGTCAGCCAGCTGGCCATGAATTCGAGCCCCTCCCGCACTATAGTTGTTGGTGTCGACACATTCTCACAAAACCTCTTTACTTGTTTATTTTTGTGTTTTATATGATTTAAAGGTAAATAATTTTACTCTTAATAATATACATAATGATTTACAGGTGAATATGTGAGGTGAACTACAGGTGAATGTGTAATGTAAACTACAGGAGAACGTGTAAGGTAAACTACATGTGAAGGTGTAAGGTGACATACAGATGGCGGTTGTTAATGAGCTACAGGTAAACTTGCAAAGTGGAGAGAAGAAATAATGTGAAACACAGGTGAATGTGATAGTTGAACTACATGTGAAGGTGAATGTGATAGGTGAACTACATGTGAAGGTGAATGTGATAGTTGAACTACATGTGAAGGTGAATGTGATAGGTGAACTACATGTGAAGGTGAATGTGATAGGTGAACTGCATGTGAAGGTGAATGTGATAGGTGAACTGCATGTGAAGGTATAAGTGTAACTTCAAATGAAGGTGTAAGTGTAAATTTCAAGTGAAGGTTTAAATGTAAATTTCAAGTGAAGGTGTAAGTATAAACTTCAAGTGAAGGTGTAAGTGTAAATCTTAAGTGAAGGTTTAAATGTAAACTTCAAATGAAGGTGTAAGTGTAAATTTCATGTGAAGGTGTAAGTGTAAACTTCAAGTGAAGGAGTAAGTGTAAACATCAGGTGAAGGAGTAAGTGTAAACTTCAGGTGAAAGTGTAAGCTACGAGTGAAGGTGTAAGGTGAACGGCAGGTGAATATGCAACACAAACTACAGGTGAAGGTGCACAGTGTTGCGTCCTGGACATTGAAGAACTGTGATACCTAGTAAAATCACACACTGCAATTTTTCACAGATTTGTGAATATACACTTGGGTTTCCCAGGTTGAAAACATGTGAAACATGTAAACGTAACGATGATCTGTTATTTCTGACTGATTGTTGAAAAGTTGAACAATGCTGAATAATGCTTAAAGCACATCAGGTACCAGTAATATTACCTAAAGTACCAAACATTATTAACTGACTAAATACGCTATGTGATGAACAGTTTATAATGAAAATCAACTGTATGAAGTCATTACGTGATCAATCTCAGCACTCTTAAAATGTGTTCTTCACATTATAATAATGTTCTTCACATTATAACAATTTCTTCACATTATAACAATGTTCTTCACATTATAACAATGCTGAAACTGATGAGACACTCGGCACTCATTAACACTGTTAAAACATGTTCTTCACTCAGATACACACTCAGTACCTCTGTTCAAACTATGTAATTGTTGTTCCTTACTGAATTCCTGTGAACTTTAGATTCTTTATCTACTTACCCTTTATCAATACAAATAAGGTACAAATATATATTATTTGTATCGTTAGGATTCTTATATATTTCACGCACCATTATGAATTTATTACTAAATTCATACATCAGACAGTTATACATGTTAACACAGAAGATACAAATGCGACGATGTTATATACATAAACATGCATAAAACTTATATTAGCTAATTCAAAACTATGACATATAAATAGAAGACTAAAATTTAAAATAATTGGCCTCACCATGGTGGTGTAACTGGACGGGAAGTTCTTCTCTTCTGGCTGGACTACGGTACGAGTCTACCCGGGTGGATGTATTTACACAGCACAGATTTCTGTGTGTCCCTCTCTGTAATTACATCTGTCTATATATAAGGATATTAAAATATTTGTTCTAATATCATATATGGGTAATGCTCCATGGGGAGGCTACATTTGAAGAGTTAAGTTCCTCTTTGAGGAAATGCTGTGTTTGGGGTTCACAGCTCTCAACGTCCCCCTCAAATGCTGTGTTTGGGGTTCACAGCTCTCAACGTCCCCCTCAAATGCTGTGTTTGGGGTTCACAGCTCTCAACGTCCCCCTCAAATGCTGTGTTTGGGGTTCACAGCTCTCAACGTCCCCCTCAAATGTACTATGACAGATCAGTTTTTTTTCTTCTGTGATATGAAGATATTTTTTAGTTGAGTGTGTGTGTAAATCATTATTACACATGTTCAAAGAGTGTTGAATATGAGTGTGAGTGTTGAGCACACTGTTACACATTGTTAAAGAGTGTTCAGTATGTGTGGGGAGTATACGATAAACACAGGTGAATGTGTAACGTGGTATAAACCTTGGTAATAAATACCGACAAGATGGTTTAGAAAGACACGTAAGCAAACACTAGGACATATTTATTAGAAAACGTTTTCGTCCTGAGACCTTGATCACTTCTAACATACAGAGGTTAATCGACAGTATATATAGGCAGAGAGTTAGGTGTGAGTGACGCATAGTGACCTGAAGATTGCTATATTGGGATGAGGACGAGTAGACGATGAGATCATGTGACTCCGGTGTTGCTGGGCAGGTGGTGTTTTGCCTATATAAGTATCATGTATACTAATGTTTTAGAAATTTTGTGGTTTCCAGTGTTACGTTCTATTGTGTCGGTGACGGTGATTAGCGAGGCTTCTAGTCACCGTAGCAAAATCACATTCTGAATTTTTCCATTGATTTGAAATATAATTTACATGGATAAGATTGGTCTGCATGATTTTTTTATTGGCCCAATGGTATCTATATCGGTATATATATATATATATATATATATATATATATATATATATATATATATATATATATATATATATATATATATATATATATAGATCTAATACGCTCACACACGCTTGCTGGAAATCCAAGCCCCTCGCCCACAACACCTCCTTTACCCCCTCCCTCCAACCTTTTCGAGGACGACCCCCATCCCGCCTTCCTTCCCCTACAGATTTATACGCTCTCCATGTCATTCTACTTTGATCCATTCTCTCTAAATGACCAAACCACCTCAACAAACCATCTTCATATGTATATATATATATATATATATATATATATATATATATATATATATATATATATATATATATATATATATATATATATATATATATATATAAGCGCTGCTACTTTGCTTATTTTGGCTGAAAACTTGGAGGCCAAGACAAACCATTTGCACCACACAAAGCTTGCAAGAGTTGCATCAGTAAGCTCCAAATGTGGTCAGTTGGCGGGAGCAGATGAGCCACCATGATGACTGCTACTTTTGTATGACCAAAGTAACTTCATTCAACAAGAAGACTAAAGATCGCATAATATATATAGCCAAATATTCCTTCAGCAATAAGTCCTGCTCCACACTCTGAAGATATTCCTGTATTTGTGCCAGCTGAGACATGGCAAATTTTATCAGATTCTGATACCAGTGATTCTAAAGAGATGGAAGTAGACTATGAACCACCAACAAATGACGATCCCAAACCCTTCAGCCAAGTTGAGCTCAATGATCTGGTGAGAGACCTTAACCTTCCAAAAGAAAGTGCACAGTTACTTGGCTCTAGACAGAACGAACACAGGCTTCTAGCTCCTGGAACAATATTCGCTTGGTACCGTCATCGTGAAGCGGAATTCACTCAGTTAGGAATCTTTAGTTCTCTGTTCAAATATTTCTGTCCTTATTGAACACATGAGGATGTCATACAAAGCAGATGAATGGAGACTCTTCATTGATTCTTCTAAAAGAAGCTTAAGGCGTTGTACTTCTCTACAATGGCAACACAGCTGCATCTGTGTCAATTGGCCATAGTGTCCAAATGTCAGAAACGTCCGCAAATACGAAGACGCTAATATCTGCAATCAAGTACCAGAATCACAAGTTTCTCATTTGTGGTGATTTAAAAGTTATTGCTCCCCTACTATATCTTCATGGCGGATACACCAAGCATAATATACACAGACTTTGCAAAAGCATTTGACAAATGCGATCATGGCGTAATAGCCCATAAAATACGTGCTAAAGGAATAACTGGGAAAGTGGGGAGATGGATCTTCAACTTCCTAACAAATCGAACACAAAGAGTAGTGGTCAACAGAGTTAAATCGGAGGCTGCCATAGGGAAGAGCTCTGTTCCACAAGGCACAGTACTCGCCCCCATCTTATTCCTTATCCTCATATCAGACAGACAGAGATATACACCACAGCACCGTATCACCCTTTGCGGATGACACTAGGATCTGCATGAGGCTGTCATCTGCTGAGGACGCAGTTAACCTTAAAGAAGATATAAACAAAGTTTTCCAGTGGGCAACGGTAAACAACATGATGTTCAATGAGGACAAATTCCAAGTACTCCTTTATGGAAAACTGGAGGAGATAACTAGAACAGAGTATACTACAGACTCTGGCCATACAATAGAGCGGAAAAATAATGTAAGGGACCAGGGAGTAGTAATGTCTGAGGATCTCACTTTCAAGGATCACAACAGTGCCACGATCGCAAGTGCAAAGAAAATGATAAGATGGATAATGAGAACGTTCAAAACGAGAGATGCCAAGCCAATGATGATCCTTTTCAAATCACTTGTTCTCTCTAGGCTGGAATACTGCTGTACATTAACATCTCCATTCAAAGCAGGTGAAATTGCAGATCTAGAGAGTGTACAGAGATCCTTTACTGCACGTATAAGTTCTGTCAAGTACCTTAACTACTGGGAACACTTGGAAGCACTTGACTTGCACTCGTTGGAACGCACGAGGGAGAGATATATCATAATCTACACTTGGAAAATCCTGGAAGGAATGGTCCCAAATCTGCACACAGAAATCTCTCCCTACGAAAGTAAAAGACTGGGCAGGCGATGCAAAATGCCCCTAATTAAAAGTAGGGGCGCCATTGGTACACTAAGGGAAAACACCATAAGTGTCCGGGGCCCAAGACTGTTCAACAGCCTCCCATCAAGCATTAGGGGAATTGCTAATAAGCCTCTGGCTGCCTTCAAGAGAGAGCTGGACAGATACCTAAAGTCAGTGCCGGATCAGCCGGGCTGTGGCTCGTACGTTGGACTGCGCGCGGCCAGCAGTAACAGCCTGGTTGATCAGGCCCTGATCCACCGGGAGGCCTGGTCATGGACCGGGCCTCGGGGGCGTCGATCCCCGGAATAACTTCCAGGTAACCTCCAGGTATACCTGTTTTCTGTGTCTTTGGGATAGTAGGGAAGACAGCCAGCACTATGAACAAAAATAATGACCACCGAGAACCAGGTTCTTACCCTGAAATCACGACTTGAAAACTGTGCCACTAGTTGACCCCAAGAAAATTCTGCTGCCGCCACTCCACATCAAATTAGGGCTTATGAAAAATTTTGTGAAGGCCTTGAACAAGAATGGAACTGCTTACAAGTGAAAGGCAAGCTAAAGCCAGGAATCTTGTTGGCCCTCAGATTCGGGAATTGATGAAGGACAAGCATTTTGATGAAGCATTAGCAGGTGTCGAGGTGAATGCTTGGTTTTCATTCAAGCAGATTATCCACAACTTCCTGGGAAACAGGCGCTCCACCGAATATGAAAAAGTGATTCAAGACCTGCTTTCAAGTTTCCAACAGCGTGGGTCTAGATTGAGTTTGAAGATACACTTTTTGCACTCACATCTTGACTATTTTCACAACAACTGTGTGGACTACAAGTGAGAACAAGGAGACCGGTTCTATCAGGATTTTTGCACCATGGAAACTTGATATCAGGACAAATGGAATGTCAGCATGATGGCGGATTACTGCTGGTCATTGAAATGTAATGGTCTCGATGCACAGCACAAGCGAAAATTAAAACGGTCCTCCTTCCTTTAATTCAATATCTAGGCTAACCATTAGGAGCATATATTTTTAATAAAATAAATTTATTTGATTCATGTTGATTTGGAATTCGCATGTTCTTATACCTAAAAGAATGTGCTTTTCTGTGATTACTTGCCTATTTTTTATAAATTAATTTATTAAAAATTTACATTTTTTATTATCATTAAATTGCATTTTATTCAAGATCCTTACGTGCTAGAGCAAAATGGTTTAGATATTTCAGTGAGCAGCCCACAAATATGTAAGATCGCAACCATGAATAAAAATAAAAATTAAAAACATTCCAAATGCAGACCAGTGTAATCAGTGTGGAAGACACTGTTGTAGAAGGTAAAGTGGGAAAGTTTGAAGTGCTTGATGTAAATAATAATGTGGGACCTTTACCTCACCTCAGCAACACAGCAAGTATGTCAACATACACGAACAGTAATGCCAAACGCTACAGAAACACGAAAGAACAGTACAGTAACTTAGAGTAACACAGAAGAGAATTACTACTGTAACATGCAAGAAGTGCATACTAACTCAAAATGAAAGAACACAAAACAATGCAGTACAGTAACACAGAAGAACTATACAGTAACACACAGGAATAATACTGTAACATACAAGAAAAGTACAGTATCATACAGTAGAACGGTATAGCTGAACACAAGTACCTCACAGAAGTAGAGCAAGATAATAATACATAAAACAGCAGTATTGAAAACATTAAGACTAGAAAAGTACCTCATAATAACAATAGAACACCACAAAACAGTACGGAACTAGGAACAATAGCATACAGCAGTACACAAGTAACACACAAGAACAATACATTAAGACACTATCAAGCAGGAGGAGCCACATGTCTATGGTGCATCCAACAAAATAAGCAAGACTTTTGAAACTCACTACTGTCTGGCTCTGGCCTGGTTGCTAGTATCTCTGGGAGGTTAAATCACTACCACCAGATGATGTAGGCAAAACTAAATATAAACTTTACCAGATGGACAACTGTCACACCTTGCATCCTTATGTGCTGGAATGCGATGATATTAATGAATTCACAGACTTAGAAATAACATACTGCCAACAATTCTGCAAAAATACCCTGAAATGGCCCACTTAAATTTTTTTTATTACAAGCGTACAACTGTGACCTAATTCATGACTAAATAACTCATTATGGTTGTAACTAGATATAAACATGTAAATAGTTCACTGTATATAATTTATTGTCGCTACAACCTGTTTAGTTATCAAAACTTTGCAATGCAGTCCCTGGACCCATTACATGTCTGTGAAATCTTTTGACTACCACCCACAGGATGGGTATGAGATGCATAATAAAGAAATTAAAGTAACTGACATGCCTGGGCAGACACAACTCATAAACATTTCCACCTGCAGCTCCATCAACATGTGTACATTGGAGCCTTGTCTTCCTATTGCAATATGCTAAAATGTGAGTACAAATCTAAAATATGTATTAAGTTATATAAGGATTTTTGAGGTTATGTTAGATTAGAAGGATAACAGAGTTGATTTCATGCATTAGAAACTTTTTTCTATGAGGATAGACTGAAGACACTGAACTTGCACTCTCTAGAAAAACATAGAATTAGGGGATATGAAGTGTACAAATGGAAAACGGGAAAAAAGAGGGGATATAAACAGTGTGTTAAAAATATTTGATAAAAACAGGACTCCCAGCAATAGATATTGGGAAGTACTAATTTAGCAATGGAGCTGTAGATGAGTAGAACTCTGAGTAGCTTTAAATATAGGTTAGTGACATAAATGGGTGTAAGTTAGACCTGCCTAACATGCGCTATTAGATCTACTGCGGTGTTAATTATTGCGCATAACCCAACCTAAGCTGAAAAACCTTATGTAACCTAATAAATATATATTCCCTGATGGTACATCATTTTGGCACGCAAATTTGTAATAATAAGCGATTTCACAATTAATTTCACAATTATGTATAATTAAAACTGTAAGCGGAAATGTTTATGAGCTGTAATTGGCCGAGTGTCACATAATTATATACTGAGTGTTTATTGGCTAGTCTGAAGTGCATAGGCATGAAATCAAAGTTCTAAGAGAAATATGCCTAATTTAGACAAAGATAAGAATTTGCACAAGGAATAGCTAATTTTGCCTTCGTATAGATCATATTATTTAAAAATCTGCTGTCAAATACTGACTTCAGAATAAAGTGCATGTACTTATCTTAATCTATAATCCATCCCTCACTGTCATTTTTCTTTCAACATGTTTAATCAAAACTTCAGCTGCATTTGGATTTCCTAGGGATAATAAGCAAAAAATAAATGATTTTTTCGAAAAGTTCATAAATCGGCATATTTTATATAAAAAGTTAATTTTTTTTCAGAAAATGCTTGAAAAAGCGTTGAATCGTTGAAATATGCAATAAAATGACGTTTTAGATTATTTTTCAATATTAATCAATAATTTACATATTTCTTTAAAAACCCCAGTAAAATTCCCCCCAAAAAATGAATGTTATTGTTGAACATTTCATATATTTTAAAAAATACGAGAGACATTAAAAAACACTGAATAATGTACTAAAATGGTATTTTATTGCATATTTCGACGTTTTTCAGAGGTTTGAAAACTTTTCTGACAAACTTGAATTTTAACTAAAATGCATAAATTATCACATTATTAATGTTGTTCCTCTTTACGTAGTTTTAGAACTGTTAACTCCGAGGAATGAACACAGATAAGAACACTATTACGACTCCTATCAGAGAGGCTGGAGTGGGAATAACACCACCGTGACTACTGCCAGAGAGGCTGGAGTGGGAATAACACCACCGTGACTACTGTCAGAGAGGCTGGAGTGGGAATAACACCACCGTGACTACTGTCAGAGAGGCTGGAGTGGGAATAACACCACCGTGACTACTGTCAGAGAGGCTGGAGTGGGAATAACACCACCGTGACTACTGTCAGAGAGGCTGGAGTGGGAATAACATCACAGTGACTACTGTCAGAGAGGCTGGAGTGGGAATAACACCACCGTGGCTACTGTCAGAGAGGCTGGAGTGGGAATAACACCACCGTGACTACTGTCAGAGAGGCTGGAGTGGGAATAACATCACAGTGACTACTGTCAGAGAGGCTGGAGTGGGAATAACACCACCGTGGCTACTGCCAGAGAGGCTGGAGTGGGAATAACACCACCGTGACTACTGTCAGGGAGGCTGGAGTGGGAATAACATCACAGTGACTACTGTCAGAGAGGCTGGAGTGGGAATAACACCACCGTGACTACTGTCAGAGAGGCTGGAGTGGGAATAACACCACCGTGACTACTGCCAGAGAGGCTGGAGTGGGAATAACACCACCGTGACTACTGTCAGAGAGGCTGGAGTGGGAATAACACCACCGTGACTACTGTCAGAGAGGCTGGAGTGGGAATAGCACCACCGTGACTACTGTCAGAGAGGCTGGAGTGGGAATAACACCACCGTGACTACTGTCAGAGAGGCTGGAGTGGGAATAACACCACCGTGACTACTGTCAGAGAGGCTGGAGTGGGAATAACACCACCGTGACTACTGTCAGAGAGGCTGGAGTGGGAATAACACCACCGTGGCTACTGTCAGAGAGGCTGGAGTGGGAATAACATCACAGTGACTACTGTCAGAGAGGCTGGAGTGGGAATAACACCACCGTGGCTACTGCCAGAGAGGCTGGAGTGGGAATAACACCACCGTGACTACTGTCAGGGAGGCTGGAGTGGGAATATCACCACCGTGGCTACTGTCAGGGAGGCTGGAGTGGGAATATCACCACAGTGACTACTTGTGAGATTGACACTTTTGAGTCCAAATTAGCATATCAAGAATTATAATAATAATAATTATATAACAATAATAATATAACAATAATAATAATATAATAATAAAAAATAAAATAATAATAATAAAATAATAATAATAATAATAAAACTAGTATTATTTGCGACCACTGTCAGCCTCAGAGTTATCTCTGAATTACCAGACCTTGCCACGTGGAGGCCAGTGGTTCGTCTTTAAGGTCCCCCCCCCTCGCCTTCCCCAGGTTCATGTGTCCAGGAATTCATCCGTGGGCCCCCGGATGTCTCCCCTTCCTCACTTCCCTAAGGTCAGCCTCGCCTCTCTCTCTCTCTCTCTCTCTCTCTCTCTCTCTCTCTCTCTCTCTCTCTCTCTCTCTCTCTCTCTCTCTCTCTCTCTCTCTCTCTCTCTCTCTCTCTGCCTTCCGGCCTCAGCCTTCCCCAGGTTCATGTACCCAGGAATCCATCCGTCCGCCGCCGGATGTTTTCCCTTCCCCACTTACCCAAGGTCAGCCTCAACTGCTAGTATTCATGCCTTCCCCAGGTTCATGTATCCAGGAATCCATCCGTTCGCTCCCGGATGTCTCCCCTTCCCCACTTACCCAAGGTCAGCCTCAACTGCTAGTATTCATGCCTTCCTCAAGTCCATGTATCCAGGAATCCATCCGTTCGCTCCCGGATGTGTTCCCTTCCACACTTACCTAAGGTCGGCGGTGCCTTCCCCGGATCAGTGTTTCCACTTCCCCAGAGTCAGCGGTTGCCACCCTCAGTGACCTTGCTGCATGGAAACTTGGTCTTGTCTAGCTGGTCTACGGTAGAGACTGTCCAGGTGGGTGGACTTACTGGAGGTGACACACACAGAAAACTGCGTCATGTAATTACATCCACCAAGACAGCCGCGACCGTAGGTCACCTAGACGCCAGTGAAGGTGTAATGTGTACTACAGTGAAGGTGTAATGTGTACTACAGTGAAGGTGTAATGTGTACTACAGTGAAGGTGTAATGTGTACTACAGTGAAGGTGTAATGTGTACTACAGTGAAGGTGTAATGTGTACTACAGTGAAGGTGTAATGTGTACTACAGTGAAGGTGTAATGTGTACTACAGTGAAGGTGTAATGTGTACTACAGTGAAGGTGTAATGTGTACTACAGTGAAGGTGTAATGTGTACTACAGTGAAGGTGTAATGTGTACTACAGTGAAGGTGTAATGTGTACTACAGTGAAGGTGTAATGTGTACTACAGTGAAGGTGTAATGTGTACTACAGTGAAGGTGTAATGTGTACTACAGTGAAGGTGTAATGTGTACTACAGTGAAGGTGTAATGTGTACTACAGTGAAGGTGTAATGTGTACTACAGTGAAGGTGTAATGTGTACTACAGTGAAGGTGTAATGTGTACTACAGTGAAGGTGTAATGTGTACTACAGTGAAGATGTAATGTGTACAAGTGAAGGTGTAATGTGTACTACAGTGAAGGTGTAATGTGTACTACAGTGAAGGTGAAATGTGTACTACAGTGAAGGTGTAATGTGTACTACAGTGAAGGTGTAATGTGTACTACAGTGAAGATGTAATGTGTACTACAGTGAAGGTGTAATGAGTACTACAGTGAAGGTGTAATGTGTACTACATGTGGAGGTGTAATGTGTACTACAGTGAAGGTGTAATGTGTACTACAGTGAAGGTGTAATGTGTACTACAGTGAAGATGTAATGTGTACTACAGTGAAGGTGTAATGTGTACTACAGTGAAGGTGTAATGTGTACTACAGTGAAGGTATAATGTGTACTACAAGTCTTTTTATATTAATTTTTTCATCTAAATTAAGGATAACCAACTTATTTATCACTTACAGATAAGAGTTTCACTACTTTTTTCTGGCATTATTTCTGAAACTAATTTTTATACAACTGTTGGACATAAAATATAGAACAAATTGTTATCTTCAATTATATTTATAATGTTCGACTTGGTGAGATTCAAGAGAGTGAATACTGACTTGTACCTTTATGTGCAGCCAAATAAGTGGCCATAAATAGCAATCTTTCAGGAACTTTAAGAGAAACATGAACAAATAATGAAAATCAGGTTGTCCTATTATTGAACAACTGAACAATGTTAAGAATGTTAATTGAATACGATAGTTGGAAAGAAATTACACAGTTGGTAAAACAAACTCTTAATGAGATCTGTGATGATCTTTATCATATCTTGACTTGGTCAGTGTTGACATTCTTTGATAATGTGTTATACCATGTTCTTCACTCTCTCTGTTACCAATATTGTCTCACACAATGTGTTATAACATGTT
This sequence comes from Cherax quadricarinatus, assembly GCF_038502225.1. Lineage (NCBI taxonomy): Eukaryota > Metazoa > Arthropoda > Malacostraca > Decapoda > Parastacidae > Cherax > Cherax quadricarinatus. The sequence goes on from NW_027195050.1 coordinate 140,695, forward strand.
CTTCACTCTCACTGTTACCAATATTGTCTCACACTATGTGTTATAACATGTTCTTCACTCTCACTGTTACCAATATTGTCTCACAATGTGTTATACCATGTTCTTCACTCTCACTGTTACCAATATTGTCTCACACAATGTGTTATAACATGTTCTTCAGGTTGGTAGGTAAGACACATAGGCAACAGTTAGGCAACTTTGTTCCGAAACGTTTCGCCTACACAGTAGGCTTCTTCAGTCGAATACAGAAAGTAGGCAGGAACAGTAGAGATGTGAAGACGATGTAATCAGTCCATCACCCTTGAAGTCGTAGAATTTGAGGTTGTCAGTCCCTCGGCCTGGAGAAGTTCAGTTCCATAGTCAGGAACTATCTGAAGATCAAGCGACAGTGCGGAGACTTAATATCGTTGAAGACAGCACTGTGGATCTTCTTTGTCTTGTTCTGTCCAGGAACCTCTGTCCAGAATTTGGTCTTGGTTTGGCCAGGGACTTCTCCCTTGGAGGGCTTCAAACATTTGATGATGTTTTGGATTTGAGCAATGATCTCCAAGAGTGAAGGGCGTTTCAGAGGGTCACTTTGCCTGGCCTGCTCTGCTAGCGTTTCAAGTTCCTGGGGGAATTCACCATATTTTGTTCTAATATCTAGATACATTTTGCCCATTGCATACACATCGGCAGGTGGTGTACAAGGTTGTCCATCGGCCACTTCAGGAGCTGCATGTGGGAATCGTTCAGGATCAGGAGAAGCAAAAGTCTCAATTACTTGCCCATTTCGTCTTGCTCTTCCAAAATCAATTATAGATACTCTATAATTGCCGATGGATCCTGAAACAATGATGTTATCAGGTTTGATATCGTTATGTATGTATCCTTTGTCATGAACTTCTTTCACAGCCAATGCCAACTTCAAGAAAACTTCCATTGCTTCCCTGGCTCCACAGTTGGCTAAAAAGTTTTCAAGAGTGTGTTTACATTCGAAGGTGGTTACGAAGGCTGGGACATCCTTACACACTGCTACCAAGCGAGGACACCCTCCAGCTCTAGACAGATATCGCAGTCTGGAAGCTTCTGACTTGTATTTCTGAAGTAGAAAATCTGACTTTCCGAGTTTGACTACATATTGAGTCCCACAGGCGTGTTTAGGCTCGATGAGGTAGGCATCACCTGTCATCCCTCCTCCCAGGTATTCCATTTTTCCTGCCAAGTAGCGAGCTTCAAAGCGGTCATACTTGAGGTATTCAAACTGATTCTCCGAATCCATGATGAATAAGAACAACAATTAGTCAAAGTCTAATCGTAGATTTTTAGATGAATGTAAGAGACAGCTTTCTGAACAGCCCCACATATGCCATTAAGTTAATATAGTGAAGCTAGTTACTGCTATGAAGTGAGTGAGTTTAGTTAAAATTTGTGATAACTATAGTTATGAAGGTGAGCCGGGTTATGAGGTAAAGATGAAGAGAGGAATTAAGCGTATTGGACAGGTTTGTGTCATGAAAATGATTTGTAAAGTGAAAATGTAGTATTGTGTGGTAAAGATGAGTAATATTATTGGTTGTGTAGTTTAGTGTGGTGTGGTGGTTATGAAGTAGTAAGGTGTTTTTAATTTGTAATTTGTAGATGAATGGTTCACGGAACCGACACGTTGATAAATTAGACACATGTGCAACTCTTGGGTATCTTTACTAACGAAACGTTTCGCCACACAGTGGCTTCATCAGTCCATACACAGGAGAAACTTGAAGAACAGGAGGAGAATGAGGTAATCAGTCCCTCAACCTTGAGTCGATGTGGTTAGTCCATCAATCTTGAATAGAATACGGCATATGAGCAGAGAAGCAGCTTATCAACCGTATAGCAGGAGAGGTGCAGCAGTTGTAAGTGGTGTCACATTTGCCCAATGTGGAAGTAGGTCGTGCCCAAGGGTTAGGCAAGCAAAGAATTCCCAAGTATTAAGATCCCAAGAAGTTGCAGTGTCTGACAGGATTGTGCAAGAATGGTATATAATACCGAAAAGATGAAATTAAGACAGTAGTGACCTGTACTTAACTCAGTGGTGACCTGTACTTAACTCGGTGGTGACCTGTACTTAACTCAGTGGTGACCTGTACTTAACTCAGTGGTGACCTGTACTTATTAACTCTGTGAAGAAGTGACTTGTGTGCTCCCGTGGACTGAACCAAGATGCTCTCCGAGCAACTTTACCAGCAGCTTAAGGAAGAAATGAGAGTAGCAAAGATGGAGATTCGGTGACTGACCGAGGAAAATAAGAAGATTCGTAGTAGTCCTCCTGTTTTGAGTCCTCAGGTCAAGAAGGGAAACTGGTCAGTAGCTGGACACCATAGAACGAAGCTGATGATCAAGAAGACGAATGGAAAGGTAGAAACGATGAAGAAGAAAGAGGCTGCTGTGAAAACTGTTGTAGAAACAACTAATGCATTCTCCGTGCTACCCGACGAATGTGAGTCGACTACTGGGAACGTCACGACGAACGACACCAAGGAAGGTAAGAATATTGTTGTTGTTGGGGATAGCCAGGTTAGATACATGGATAGGGCATTCTGCTTGAAGGACAGGAGTAGGAGACAGAGGGTTTGCTTTCCTGGAGCTGGGGCGGAGGACATTGTTAGCCGACCTGACAACATCATGAACAGTAAAGTAAAAGGACACAAGTGCAACTAATGTGACATTTATTGTGGCAACGTTTCGCTCTCCAGGAGCTTTATCAAGCCATTACAAACAATACATGGACACAGAGGGTATATAAAGGCTCAGAGTGAGGTGCAATACTAGTGAGGTAACATTTCGATGTTCACTAGTGGTAGTAGTAGTAGTAGTAGTAGTGACAAAAGTAATACAATATGAAAGAGCAATTGATTCGTACAAGAGTAAAAGGATATAAAAGCTATTACTTGGGTAACATAAAAATAGGTTGGACAAATATAGATTGGAAAGAGGCAGCTTGTTTCAGTGTTCACTCTCTTTAATGTGCTTTGTGTAGTATAACAGGAGAGACTATGTGATGGCAGGGTTTACTGTTTTCAGGCGGATTCTTGCTAAGACTTCGGAGATGGTGAAGCTGCCGTTGTTTTGTTTAATTGTATTCGAAACAGTTATCAGTGCTGATTCGAGGCACTTGCGTCTGCGGAAATTAGTTTCTTTGATCACTAATTGGGCGTCTCTGAATTTCATGAGATGATTGGTGGAATTTCGGTGTTGTACACAGGCGTTGTTCAAGTTATCGTTCCTACATGCGTAAATGTGTTCATTGAGGCGAGTGTCGAGGTTTCTTGCTGTTTCACCTACGTAAATCTTGTCACAGCCTCCACAGGGTATAGTGTAAACTCCTGCATTGACTGGTTCGTGGTGCTTGGATTGTGTCCTGGTTAGATCCTTCAGTAAAGAATCTAACCAGGACACAATCCAAGCACCACGAACCAGTCAATGCAGGAGTTTACACTATACCCTGTGGAGGCTGTGACAAGATTTACGTAGGTGAAACAGCAAGAAACCTCGACACCCGCCTGAATGAACACATTTACGCATTTGTAGATGAATGGTTCAGAGAACCGACATGTTGATAAGTTAGACACATGTGCAACTCTTGGGTATCTTTATTGAGGAAACGTTTCGCCACACAGTGGCTTCATCAGTCCATACAAAGGAGAATCTTGAAGAACAGGAGGAGAATGAGGTAATCAGTCCCTCAACCTTGAGTCGATGTGGTCAGTCCATCAATCTTGAATAGATTGATGGACTGACCACATCGACTCAAGGTTGAGGGACTGATTACCTCATTCTCCTCCTGTTCTTCAAGATTCTCCTTTGTATGGACTGATGAAGCCACTGTGTGGCGAAACGTTTCCTCAATAAAGACACCCAAGAGTTGCACATGTGTCTAATTTATCAACGCCTGTGTACAACACCGAAATTCCACCAATCGTCTCATGAAATTCAGAGACGCCCAATTAGTGATCAAAGAAACTAATTTCCGCAGACACAAGTGCCTCGAATCAGCACTGATCGCTGTTTCGAATACAATTAAACAAAACAACGGCAGCTTCACCATCTCCGAAGTCTTAGCAAGAATCCTTCTGAAAACAGTAAACCCTGCCATCACATAGTCTCTCCTGTTATACTACACAAAGCACATTACAGAGAGTGAACACTGAAACAAGCTGCCTCTTTCCAATCTATATTTGTCCAACCTATTTTTATGTTACCCAAGTAATAGCTTTTAAATCCTTTTACTCTTGTACGAATCAATTGCTCTTTCACATTGTATTACTTTTGTCACTACTACTACTACTACTACTACCACTAGTGAACATCGAAATGTTACCTCACTAGTATTGCACCTCACTCTGAGCCTTTATATACCCTCTGTGTCCATGCATTGTTTGTAATGGCTTGATAAAGCTCCTGGAGAGCGAAACGTTGCCACAATAAATGTCACATTAGTTGCACTTGTGTCCTTTTACTTTACATATTGTCGGTAATTCTACCAACTTTATTACAATCATGAACGGTAATGGGATCAATCCTATTATTTGCCTCAGTGCTGGAGGCAGTGATGTAAGCAAGCGTAGAAGTGAGGATATAGTTAGAAAGTTCAGGACAGCTATAGACATAATTAGGAAGAAGGAGGGGTGCCCTGTTATATGTGGCATTTTACCAAGTAGAGGTGTTGGTAATGAATGGTTGTCCAAAGCAATTGGTATTAATTGTTGGCTGGATAAACACTGTAAGGATACTGCAGTACCATTCATTGACAACTGGGACAACTTCTATGGCCGAAATGAGATGTATTCCAGGGATGGGGCTCACTTATCCAGGGCAGGTGTGGGATTTCTTGCTAGCCCAGTTGAGGGGGTTGTTAGGACTTTAAACTAGGATTAGTTAGAGATATGGGTTTAGAAATGATAAATAATTAGTATGGATATATTGACTTATGCTCTAATATTAAGAATCTTAATAGTAACTGTCATGGAGCTACTCTGGGTAATGATAATTTCAGAAATTGTGTAAAAACAAAGATGAATGGCAAAAATGTGCAGAAGCAAAAACGTATGATGGTATTTTATGCTAACAGTCGAAGTGCAAGAAATAAAATTAATGAACTACGTTTGGTAGCATGTGCTGGGAACTTTGATATCATTGCATTAACTGAAACGTGGTATGATTTAAAGAGTCGGGATATGATTGCTGAGTGTAATATTCAAGGATTTAAGTTGTTCCATGTGAACAGATGTAATGGGAAGGGGGGAGGAGTTGCATTATATGTTCGAGAAAATATTAATTGTTGCATAAAAACAGGTATAAAATTAGATGGAACAGTAACAGAATCTGTGTTAGGTAAGACACATATGCAACAGTTAGACAACTTTATTCCGAAACGTTTCGCCTACACAGTAGGCTTCTTCAGTCGAATACAGAAAGTAGGCAGGAACAGTAGAGATGTGAAGACGATGTAATCAGTCCATCACCCTTGTAGTCGTAGAATTTGAGGTTGTCAGTCCCTACTGACAACCTACTGTGTAGGCGAAACGTTTCGGAATAAAGTTGTCTAACTGTTGCATATGTGTCTTACCTAACAACCTGTCGGTATTGTATACCATTTTGATGTTCAGTAACAGAATCTGTTTGGGTAGAGTTTGTAGAGGGTCAAGAAAAGCTAATTCTTGGTGTAATATACCGACCTCCAGGCTTGGATCACGATAGAGGGAGACTTCTTTGGGACGAAATTGTTAGGGCTTCTAGACACAATAACATAGTGATAGTAGGGGACTTTAACTTTAGTCAAATTGACTGGAATTCTTTGACAGGTAATTTTGAGTCCAGTGACTTTATGGAAACAGTTCAGGACTGTTTTCTGAAGCAGTGCATAACAGAGCCTACCAGGGGTAACAATTTGCTGACCTTGTCTTGTCAAATAAGGAAACACTCGTAAATCATCTGGAAATCACTGAAGAGCTTGGCGCAAGTGATCACAAATCCATCACTTTTAGCATTAACTGGAAATGCAAGAATAATGATAATACAGTAAAAATCCCTGATTTCCGTTCTGCCGATTATAATGGACTTAGGGAACACCTGTCTAATCTTGATTGGGGTTGTCTAGCTAATGATTTTATTGACGATGATCATACTTAAGATTATGAAGGGATCTGCTTTTATGATTTTTTTCTTAATAATGTACACCGTGCCCAGATTATATACATTCCCCAGAGAGATATTAGGTCCAATAATAACGATCCCAAATGGGTTAACAGTAGGCTAAAGCATCTATTAGGGGAGAAAATGGGAATTTATAGGCGCATCAGAAGAGGAGAGGTTAACCTTACTGACCAATATGTTCAGCTTAAAAGAGAAGTAAAAAAGGGGATTAGAAAGGCTAAACGTGACTATGAAATTAGAGTTGCTAATGAATCAAAGACTAATCCAAAGGGGTTCTTTCAAGTGTATAGGACGAAGGTGAAGGAAAAAGTAGGACCTCTGAAAATTGGGAATGGACAGCTGACGGATAATGAACTGGAAATGTGTTCCATATTTAATGACTATTTTTTGTCAGTTTTTACACAGGAAGATGTAAATGAGATTCCAGTAATTAACAACTATTTAGTTCATGATGAATTTAAATTAACTAATATTACTGTCACGAGGGACATGGTTATTAAACAGATAGACAAACTGAAGCAAAATAAGTCCCAGGGACCCGATGAGTTGATTTCCAGGGTACTTAAGGAATGCAAGATGGAGCTTAGTCACCCATTAACGAATGTGTTTAATGCGTCCATCCTTACCGGTGTTGTGCCAGAGTTGTGGAAGATGGCTAATGTGATTCCTATATTCAAATCAGGGGATAAGTCCGTTCCTTCAAATTACCGTCCAATAAGCCTGACATCTATAGTGTGCAAGTTATGAGAATCAATTATAGCTGACATTATTAGAAATCACCTTGAAGAGCATAACTTGATAAATGAATCTCAGCATGGATTCACGAGAGGTCGTTCCTGCCTGACAAACTTACTGACGTTCTTCAATAGAACATTTGAGGCAGTTGACAGTGATAAGGAATATGATATTGTTTATTTGGATTTTAGTAAAGCCTTCGATAGAGTACCTCACAAGAGACTCTTAAGAAAAGTGGCAGCTCATGGTATAGGAGGTAAAGTTCTAGCATGGATGGAGGCATGGCTTACCAATAGAAAGCAGAGAGTTACCATTAATGGAGTGAAATCTGAATGGGGATTAGTCACTAGTGGAGTTCCACAAGGATCAGTTTTTAGGCCCTCTTTTGTTCATAATTTACATTAACGACCTTGATGAAGAGATTACGAGTGACATGAGTAAGTTTGCTGATGATACAAAGATAGGCCATATAATTCACTCTGAGGAGGATAGCAATGAACTAAATGAGGATTTGGACAAATTAATGTCTTGGTCCACAAAATGGCAGATGAAGTTCAATGTCGATAAGTGTAAGATACTAGCCTTTGGTAATGAGAATAACCCTCGAAGCTATAATCTAGGTGAAGTAGAGCTTGATCATACAGAATGTGAAAAGGACTTGGGAGTGATGGTGAGCAGAAATCTAAAGCCAAGACAGCAGTGCCTTAGCGTGCGCAACAAGGCCAACAGATTGCTTGGATTTATCTCAAGAAGTATAAGTAACAGAAGTCCAAAAGTTATTTTACAGCTGTATACATCACTAGTGAGGCCTCATTTAGATTATGCTGCTCAGTTTTGGTCCCCTTACTACAGGATGGATAGACTCAGTAGAGAACATACAGAGAAGAATGACTAAAATGATTTACTGTGTAAGGAACCTCCCGTATGAATATTGACTTAGAGCCTTAAATCTCCACTCTCTGGAGAGGCGTAGAATGAGGGGAGATATCACTGAAGTGTATAAGTGGATGACGGGCATAAACAAAGGAGATATTGATAAAGTACTGAGGGTGTCGAACCAGGTAAGAACCAGAAATAATGTATTTAAGTTGGATAAATTTAGATTTAGAAAGGACATAGGTAAGTACTGGTTTTCTAAGAGAGTTGTAGATGCTTGAAACAGTCTTCCCAGTGGGGTGATAGAGGCTAGGACCCTGGGTAGCTTTAAGAAGAGACTGGACAAATATATGAGTGGGAGGGGCTGGGTTTGATTGGTGTCATTGGGAACGGGAGTTATTTCTTGCATAGCTTTAGGTAGAGGTCGTTTTGATAAGGACCTGCCTCGCATGGGCCAGTAGGCCTTCTGCAGTGTTCCTCCATTCTTATGTTCTTATGTTCTTATGTGCAACATCTGGGTATCTTTATTGTAGACGTTTCGCCATCCAGTGGCTTTATCAATACAAATTCTAGGACATAACTTTAAGACAGTAGGACTATATACAGAAGATGAGGTAACCAGTCCCTCAACCTTGGAGTAGGTGCGAAGAGCACCTTAGTCGTGGAGATTCTGAAGCAGAAGCGAACGAACGAACGAACAAGTTCAGGTAAGATCCCAATGGGATGAGCGGGGAAGACGGGACAGGCGAAGAATAGCGCTGGAGAGGAGAGTTCTTAGTTGTAGAAATAGAGCCAGGGTTTAACCCAGCAGCTAAGTCGATCGTGGGACAGACATTGAGAACACACATAGCAGGCTCTTCTGTTGGGACTCCGGTGGGTGAGTGGGGAAGTGTGAACAGATGAAGAATAGTCGGTAGATGAAAGAGCCAGGGCTAAACGCAGCTGTGTGGCACTGCGAGGCAGTGTAGAGAGGGCATGTTGAGGGCATAGAGGAGAGAGCAGACTGTACTTAACTCTGTGAAGAAGTGTCCTGTGTGTTCCCCGTGGACTGAACCAAGATGCCCTCCATCGAGCAACTTTACCAGCAGCTTAAGGAAGTATTGAGGGTAGCGAAGATGGAGATACGGCGATTGACTGAGGAAAACAAGAGGATTCGTAGTAGTCCACATGTTTCGAGTCCTCAGGTCAAGAAGGGATCGTGGTCAGTGGCTGGACAGCAGGGGACGAATGGAAAGCCAGAAACGATGAAGAAGAAAGAGACTGCTCTGGAAACTGTTGTGGAAACCTCCAACGCATTCTCGGTGCTACCCGACGAATGTGAGTCGACTACTGGGATCGTCACGACGAACGACAACAAGGAGGGTAAGAATATTGTTGTTGTTGGGGATAGCCAGGTTAGATACGTGGATAGGGCGTTCTGCTTGAAGGACAGGAGTAGGAGACAGAGGGTTTGCTTTCCTGGGGCTGGGATGGAGGATACTGTTAGCCATCTAGATGACATCATGATAGGTAATGGGAGCAATCCTATTATCTATCTCAGTGCTGGAGGCAACGAAGTTGGCAGACGTAGATGTGAGGACCTGATTAGCAGGTATAGGTCAGCAATAGAGATAATTAGGAGGAAGGGTGGGAACCCTGTCATATGTGGTATTTTGCCAAGGAGAGGAGTTGGAAACGAATGGCTGTCCAGGGCAATTGGTGTCAATTGCTGGCTGGACAAATACTGTAAGGAAAATGTGGTAACATTCATTGACAACTGGGACCTCTTCTATGGCAGAAATAACATGTATGCCAGGGATGGGGTTCACTTATCTAGGTCTGGGGTGGGGGCACTGGTAATGGCAGTGGAGGGAGCTGTTAGGGCTTTAAACTAGGAATAGATAGTGGTATGGGTTTTGGTGAGAACATAGTGAAGTCCCAGTTTAGCAATACTATGAGTTCTAGGAGAACTAGTAATAGGCAAAATGAGGTGGATATTGGAAAGTCAGTGACACTAGGCGATAAGGACAATAATAGGTTTAGTGGAAAAACTGAAATGAGCAGGAAGGGTAAAGAAAAAGTAGGGTCATTAAATGTACATTATGCTAATACCCGTAGTGCTAGGAATAAGATGGACGAGTTGAGATTAGTTGCTTTGTGCAGGTAACATTGATGTATTTTCAATCACTGAGACGTGATTTAATTCAAAAAGTCGAGACATGCCTGCAGAATGTCACATTCAGGGTTTTAAACTGTTCCAAGTAGACAGAAGTATCGGGAAGGGGGTTGGGGTGGCACTGTATGTCCGAGATCACTTGAACTGTTGCATTAAAACGGGTATTAAGTCTGAAGTAACACCTACAGAGTCTGTTTGGATAGAATTTTCAGAGGGATATAAAAAATTGATTTTAGGTGTAATATACCGTCCCCCAAACTTAGATAGGGACCAAGGGAGACTACTATGGGAGGAAATTGTTAAGGCCACTAGGCACGATAACGTAGTAATTCTAGGAGACTTTAACTTAAGTCATATTGATTGGAATTTCTTGACTGGGAACTTAGGATCAAACGACTTCTTAGAAATAGTTCAGGATTGTTTTTTGAAGCAGTTTGTCACAGAGCCTACAAGGGGAAATAACCTGCTTGATTTGGTTTTGGCAAACAAGGATTTAAGGATTAAGACGACGAGAGCTGTCGTGGGATGGGAAGGAAGAAGGATAAGGAAGGATGGAAATAACTGGAAAAGGATGGGAAGGAGAGGAAAAGGAGGAATCAAGGCAAGTGGCCCAACCTCTTTGGGATATGTGGTACCGAAGTACTGGAGGCGTAGATGGAGAGGCTTGAATGATGACGTTGCTTGGTTCTCTAGGAGAGGATGGCGAAGGCAGCGGCAGGAACTGAGACTGTCAGTAGGCAGCAAGCAGGACGAGTTATTTTTTCATTAATGCTGTTATCAATGTGTGAAATTTTGTTTTAGAGAGTTGTATCACATTTATGGGAGCTCTGTAGAAGAGTTCGTTGGTTTGAAGTTGGTGGATTATCTGTTCGACTTTAGGGTATGGCGTTTCGTCGGTGGTGTACGTTGCAGTTTTGTCTTTGAGATGTTGGGCGAGTTCTAGGCGATCCATTGGGCTGGGGCAATGCTTCATGGTGTAGAACATGAGCCCTTTATGTTCAGCCCATTGTGTGCCAGGTAATCTACGTGGTCGAGGTGGAGAAGGCGGTGGTGAAGTTGAGGAAGGTGGTATTGCTTCCTTTTCAGCTTCAGTAGGCGAATTAGAAGATGTTTCTGGTGGCAAGGCTTCTGATTGGTTGGATTCAGTAAAGGGTGGTGGCGGTGGAGGCTTCTCATTGGTCGCTGTTGGATTGACGTCACTAGCTGGTGGTGTTGACGGAACTTCTGCACTAGAGTTGGTGATTAAGTCTTTGGTGAATTTGAGAATTTCTTCAGAAGGTGGAGATGCTGGAAATGTAAATGATGGCATGTTATTTAATGCAAATAACTCGTTGATGGTAGAGATAAAGGATCCAGGTGCAGCCATGTTTTGCATGTGAGCGTATAGTATACAGTAATGAATCTTCGTTACGTCACATGCTGGAGGAGTGATGGTGGTGGTGATGGAGGCGGGCTGAGTAGATGCTTGAAGTAATTTTGTAGTGTCAGCTTGCAATTTTGCAATTGCGGCATACGTTGGTGTGCTGTTGGTAGATTTTTTCTTTGTTGCATCTTGTTGTTTCTTCATCATATCCTTTCTTGTAGGATATTTTGCTGCTAATGTATGGTGATCATTACTTTTGCAGTTTAAACACACTGGTTGTGTTGGAGCAGCAGCGGTACAGGAACTGAAGGTGTGTCCTTCACTACCACATGTAGTGCAGAACTTCTTGTCTTTTACTGGACATGCCTTGGTGGTGTGAATATAAGAATAACAGTTCCAGCAATGTTGGATGTAGTGGTATCTCTCTGCTTCAATGTAGGTGGGACTGATGTAGTAGTAGTAAACAGCAAGACCTTCATTCAGAGCAGTGGCAGCCATGTTCACGTCGGTAAAGGTGACCTTGGGCATAGACGATGCATTCGGGATTTTGGTAATGTTATCAACAGCTGCCCAAGTATTTTGCTTTTCAATGGATGACTTGAGTTCAGCAATTGATTGAGAAGTCAAAATGTTGTCCAGTTTTTTTAGGAATACTGATTTTCTTGCCCTGAGGGCAGGAGAGGATGTAACAGTAAATCCTTGAGCAGTAAGAATAGTGGTGGCTTCTGTAGTGAGTAACTTCTCTGCTTCAGCATCATCGTGACACACAACAATGAATGCTTTTTTCAGTGACAAAATAGCATTGAATTTCACTTGCAATGCTTCCTGCACAACAGTTGCAAGAGCAAGCTTCGTTGAATCATCAACGGTACCATTTTTTGGCTTGATATTTACTCGATTTGCGTAGTTCATCGTGTAAGTCAAGAAGAGTACGCTGGTAAAGGTTCCCCTCCCCAACGGGGATCGTAGGGAGACTGAGTAAGTAAGGAGAGTTGCTATGACCTGCCGAGGCGAGAGTCAAGAGCAGAATCTGTGTCTGTGTCTGTCGCAAACAAGGAAACCCTCGTAAATAATTTAGAAATTACAGAGGAACTCGGCACAAGCGATCACAAATCAATTACCTTTAGCATTGAATGGAAGTATGATAGTAGGGATAATTCATTACTGGTCCCAGATTTTCGCTTAGCAGATTACAATGGGCTTAGAGAACACTTATCATCTGTAGACTGGAGTAACGAAGAGAGCTATCAGTATGACAGCTTTCTTAACACAATACATGCTGCCCAAAGGACATTTATCCCATATAAGGAAATTAGATCGAATAGAAATGACTCCAAATGGATTAATAATAGTCTCAAATATCTTTTAGGTCAGAAGAAAGGAATTTATAGGCGTATCAAAAGAGGTGAGGGTCATCTTATGAACCAGTATATTGACATTAAGAGAGACGTTAAAAAGGGGATAACAAAAGCTAAACGGGACTATGAAGTTAAAGTTGCTAGGGATTCAAAAACTAACCCAAAAAGCTTTTTCCAGGTTTATAAAACAAAAGTTAGAGATAAGATAGGTCCCCTTAAAAATAACTCTGGGCATCTCACTGACAAGGAGAATGAAATGTGCTCTATTCTTAATAATTATTTTCTCTCCGTTTTCACTCAGGAAGACACTGACAATATCCCAGTAATTAATTTTTATAGTGGGCTTGAAGATGATAAATTATGCAATATCACAGTCACCAGCGATTGGTTATCAAACAGATAGACCGATTAAAGCAAAATAAATCCCCGGGCCTTGATGAACTTTTTTCAAGGGTTCTTAAAGAGTGTAAAATGGAACTCTGTGAACCTTTAACTAATATCTTTAATTTATCTCTTCCAACAGGTGTAGTGCCTGATATGTGGAAGATGGCTAATGTAATTCCTATTTTTAAAGCAGGGGACAAGTCGTTACCGTCAAATTTTACCGCCCAATAAGCCTAACCCCAAGGCCTACTTTTACTGGGAAATAATCTCCCTCTTTCCTACATACTCTAACTTGAGCCTCACTATCCTCGTAAAAACTCTTCACTGCTTTCAGTAACCTACCTCCTACACCATACACCTGCAACATCTGCCACATTGCCCCCCTATCCACCCTGTCATATGCCTTTTCCAAATCCATAAATGCCACGAAAACCTCTTTAGCCTTATCTAAATACTGTTCACTTATGTGTTTCACTGTAAACACCTGGTCCACACCCCCCCCCCTACCTTTCGTAAAGCCTCCTTGTTCATCTGCTATCCTATTTTCTGTCTTACTCTTAATTCTTTCAATAATAACTCTGCCATACACTTTACCAGGTATACTCAACAGACTTATCCCCCTATAATTTTTGCATTTTCTTTTGTCCCCTTTGCCTTTATACAAAGGAACTATGCATGCTCTCTGCCAATCCCTAGGTACCTGTCCGTGAAGACAATATATAATAGGGAAACCCGTCTATTACGACGAAATATGTCAGCGAAACCTGTCTAGGGCGACGAAATAAGACAGGGAAACCCGTCCAGTGCTACGAAATATGACAGAGAAACGTATCCAGGGCGACGAAACATGAGAAGGAAATCTGCTCAGGTCGACGAAATATGACAAGGAAACCAGTCTAGGGCGACGAAATATGACAGGGAAACCTATAGAGGGTGATAAAATATGAGAGAAAACCCCGTCAAAGGCAGTGAAATATAACAGGGAAAACACCTCCAGGGCGATTGAATATGGAAAGGAAACCTCTCTACGGCGATGAAATATGACAGTGAAACCTGTCCAGAAAGGAAATATATAACATGGAAACCGTCCATTATAACTAGATATGATAGGGAAACCTGTAAAGTTCGACGAAATATGGCAGTGAAACCTCTACAGGTTGACTAAATATGACAGTGAAACCTGTCCAGGGCGATGGAATATGAGTGGGAAACCCGTCCAATGCAACGAAATATGAAAGGAAACCCTGTGTAGGGCGACGAAGCATGACAGGGAAACCCGTCCAGGGCGACAATATATGACCCGTCCATTACGACGAAATATGTGATAAATGGTTTAAGAAAAGCCGACAGTATGAAGATTGAGACACTTATGCAACAAATGGGAATCTTTATTGAGGAAACGTTTCGCCACACAGTGGCTTCATCAGCCCAATACAAAGCAGAAAGGTGTAAGGAGAGGAGGAGTTTGAGGTAATCAGTCCCTCAGCCTGGAGTCGATGTGTTCAGTCCATCAATCTTGTAGAATGTACAGCAAAGGGCCGTAGACGTGGCTTATATACTGTAGTCAGGTGAGGCGAAGGCACACCTGACTACAGTACATTCTACAAGATTGATGGACTGAACACATCGACTCCAGGCTGAGGGACTGATTACCTCAAACTCCTCCTCTCCTTACACCTTTCTGCTTTCTATTGGACTGATGAAGCCACTGTGTGGCGAAACGTTTCCTCAATAAAGATTCCCATATGTTGCATAAGTGTCTCAATCTTCAACGACGAAATATGTTAGAGAACCCCGTCTAGGGCGTTGAAATATGACAGACTAACGTGTCCAGTTTCTCGAAATTTGACAGGGAAAACTGTCCAATATATAACAGGGAAATCCGTCCATTACAATGACAGTGAAAACTCTGCAGGACGATGAAATATTAGAGTGAAAATATTAGATAGAAAATGACTGGGAACCACGTCCAGGGCGAAGAAATGTGACAGAGAAACCTGTCCATGGTTATGGAATTTGACAGGGAAACCTGTCCAGGACGATGGAATATGACAGGGAAACCTGTCTAGGGTGACGAAACATGAGAGGGAAATCCTTCCAGGTTGATGGAATATGGAAGAGAAACCGTCTTGGGCGAAGAAATATGATAACGAAATCGGTCCAAGTTGATGAAATATGACAGGGAAATCTGTCCAGGGCGTCGACATATGACAGGAAAACACTGAAAGGCGATGAAATATGACAGGAAACCCGTCAAGGGAGTTAAATTTGACAAGCAAACCCATCCAGGGCGACTCATTATGAGAAAAGAAACCAATCGAGGCCGATGGAATATGAGAATGAAACCACTCCACGGCGGTGAAATATGACCGTAAAACCCGTGTAGGATGTCGAAATATGAAAAGGAAATCTCTCAATGGCGTCGAAATATGACAGGGAAACCTGTCCAGGACGACGAAACATGACAAGGAAACCTGACCAGAGTGACGGGATATGACAGGGTAACCCGCACCTGGAGACGTAAGATGACAGGGAAAGCTGTCGAGAACGATGAAATGTGAGAGAAAAACCTGTCCAAGGAATTGAAATATGACAGGGAAACCCGTCAAGGGAAACGAAATATGAAAGGAAAAGTTGTCCAGGGCGACAAAATATGACAGGGAAAACCGTTCAGGGAGACGGAATGTGACAGGGAGAGCTGTTCAGGCAACGAAATATGACAGAAAACCCTGTACGGGATGACGAAATATGACAGGTAAACATGTCCAGGTCGACGAAATATGACAGGGAAACATGTCCAGGGCTGCGAAATATGACATTGAAACCCGTCAAGGGAGACAGAATATGACAGGGAGAGATGTCCAGGGCGACGAAATATCACCGGAAACCCATCCAAGGTGTCGAAATTTGAGAGGGAAACCTGTCCAAGGCGATAAAATATGACAGGAAAACCCGTCAAAGCCAATGAAATATGACAATGAAACATGTCCAGTTCTTCGAAATTTGACAGGGAAATCTGCCCATGGATATGAAATATGACAGGGAAACCTGTCTAGGACGGTAAAATATGACAAGGAAACTCGTCCAGGGCAATGACAAATGAATTAGGCTATTGAATATGGAAAGGAAACCTGTCTTGGGCGGTGAATTATGACAAAGAAACCCGTTCAGGGAGACGAAATATGATAGAGAAACTAGCCCAGGGCCAAGAAATATATACTAGAAACCCACTTAGGGAGACTAAATATGAAAGGGAAAGAAATTCAGGGCGATGAAATTTGACAGGAAAACCTATCCAGGGTGATGAAATATGAGAGGGAAACCTGTCCAGAGCGTCGAGATTTGACAGGGAAACCTGTCCAGGGCGAAGGACTATGACAAGTAAACCCGTCCAGGGCGATGAAATATGACACTGAAATATGACAGGGAAACCTGTCCAGAGCGTCGTGATTTGACTGGAAAACCATTTCAGGGCGACGAAATATGACAAAGAAAGCTGTCCAGGCGACGAAATATGACCGGGAAATCCGTCCGTGACGATAAAATATGGCAGGGAAACCTGTCCAGGTCGTCGATAATTTATAGAGAATCTCATCCAAAGCGACGAAATATGGCAGGAGACCTGTCTAGGACTATGAAAGATGACCGTGAAACATTTCCAGGGCCACTATATATGAGTGTTAAACCCGTCAAGGGAGTCAAATCCGTCCAGAGCGACGAAATATGACAGGGAATCCTGTATAGGGCGTTGAAATATGAGAGTGAAACCCGTCCTGGGCGACAATATATGACAGGTAGACCCGTCCAGGGAGAGGAAATATGACAGACGTCCATGGTGGTGAAATATGACAGGGATACTCTTCCAGGGCGAGGAAATATGACAGGGATAACCGTCTAGGACGATGAAATACGACAGTGAAGGCTCTTTAGTGTTATGGAATATGAGAAGGAAACCCATAAAAGGAGACAATATATGACAGGGAAACCTGTCTAGGTGGTCGAAATAAGACAGTAAAACCTGTCTAGGGCCATGAAAAATTAAAGGGAAATGTGTCCAGGGCGTTGAAATATGACACGGAAATTCATCCAGGGCGACAAAAATATGAAAGAGAAACCCGTCTATTGCGATGGAATATGGCAGGGAAATCCGTCCAGGGCTACGAAATATGACAGGGAAACATGTCCAGACCGACTGGATATTACAGGGTAACCTGTTCTGCGCGTTGAAATGTGACAGGTAAATCCGTCCAAATGGATTAAATATGAGAGGAAAACCCGTCGAGGGCGACGAAATATTACAGGGAAACCCGTGCAGGGAGACGACATATGGTCTTCTGCTAAAACTGTCTTCCCTACTTCCAACTTTAACAGTCGCCGTCTGGTTGAATCCTCTCTAATACACAACTTTCCTTGTATGAATCTTAGTCTTGGCTTCGTCTCTGTAGATGCCTACCTCTCCCACTACATTGTAAAATGCTCCAAACTTTAGAACACTCGTGACCTAACCTGATTCCTCCTTTTTTTCTTCTTCTCCCTCTTCCCCTTTCCTCTTTCCTTTTTCTCCTTTGGATTGTCTTTCTTTAGCCCTGTGTATTCGTTCCTTCTTTATTTATTTATATATTTATTTTTTCCCCCCCTCCGTGTTCTTGCTCTTACCCTCTGTGGGCACCAGCTCCCTTCCAGTGCTCCTTTTTCTTAGTATTTGACTGGCCCCTCTTACTCTTCATATCTCCCCACTACTTCCTTCCACCTCCACTACTACCACTACTACTACTACTACTACTACCACCTCCTGTCTATATATATCCATCCTGCTCTCCTTTTCGTTAGTGACTTTGTAAATGATCCAAGTAGTACCGAAACGTCGTCGTAAGCTCCTCTCTCCTATGTGCGGGTTACTTGTGTAGGGCGATGAAATACGACGAAGCCAGGGCGATGAAATATGAGAGGGAAACCCGTCCAGGGAGATGAAATATGAGAGGGAAACCCGTCCAGGGCGATGAAATATGAGAGGGAAACCCGTCCAGGGCGATGAAATATGAGAGGGAAACCCGTCCAAAGTGATGAAATATGAGAGGGAAACCCGTCCAAAGTGATGAAATATGAGAGGGAAACCCGTCCAATGCGATGAAATATGAGAGGGAAACCCGTCCAATGCGATGAAATATGAGAGGGAAACCCGTCCAAAGTGATGAAATATGAGAGGGAAACCCGTCCAGGGCGATGAAATATGAGATGGAAACCCGTTCAGGGCGATGAAATATGAGAGGGAAACCCGTCCAGGGCGATGAAATATGAGAGGGAAAACTGTGACATGCAATGAAATATCACAAGGAAACCCTTCAAGGGGACTTAATATGACAAAGAAATCTGTCGAGATCAACAATATATAACATTGAAACCTGTCCAGTGAAACCTTCCCAGGGAGACGAAATGTGACAAGGAAACCCATTCTAGGGCGATGAAAAAATGACAGGGAAAACTGTCCAGTACGATTTAATATCGCAGAGAAATCCTTCCAGGGGACTGAATATGACAAAGAAACCTGACCAGATCGACAATATATACATTGAAATCCGTCCAGGGCGATCAAATATGAGAGTGAAACCTGTCCAGGGCGATGGAGAACGAAAGAAAAACCTGACCAGGGAGGTAAAATATGACAGGGAAACCTGTCATGGGCGACGAATTATGACAGGAAAACTTGTCCAGGGCGATGTAATATAACAGGTAAACCCGTCCAGGGAGACGAGATATGACAGGGAAACCTGTCAAGGGCGATGGAATATGACAAGGAAACCTATCTAGGGCAACGGAATATGGGAGGAAAACCCGTCTAGGGCGATGGAATATGACAGGGAAATCTGTCCAGGGCGATGAATTATGAAAGGGAAACGTGTTTAGAACGTCGAAATATGATTGGTAAACCCGTCCATAAAGGTGAAATATAACAGGGAAACTCACCCAGAGCGACGAAATATGACCGGGAAACCCGTCGATGACGACGAAATAAAACAGTGAAACCCTTCCAATGCGATGAAATATGACAGGGAAACCTGTCTAGGACGATGAAATATGAAAGAAAAACCTGTCCAGGCGACGATATGTGACAGGTAAATCCATCCAGGGCGACGAAATATGACAGGGAAACCCGTCTATGGTGACGAAATCTTACAGGGAAAGTTGTCCAGGGTGACGAAATATGACAGGGAAACCCGTCCAGTGCAACGAAATATGACAGGGAAACCCGTCCACGGTCACGAAATATGACAGGGAAACTTTTCCAGGGCGTCAAAATTTGACACGGAAACCTGGCCAAAGAGATCAAATATAACAGGGAAATCTGTCCTGGGAAACGAAATATGACAGGGAAACCTGTCCTGAGCGTCAAAGTATGACAAGGAAACCCGTCCAGGGCTATGGAGGATGACAAGGAAACCTGTCCAGGGCGACGAAATATGACAGGGAAACTTGTCCAGGGTGGTCAAATATGAGAGGGAATCCCGTCCAAATAGACGAAATATGAGAGGGTACGCTGTCCAGGGTAACGATATATGGTAGGGAAACCAGTCAGGGGCTTCTAAATATGACAGGAGAGCCCTTCCAGGGCGTCGAAATTTGACACGGAAACCCGTCAAAGGAGATGAAATGTGACAGGGAAACCTGTCCGGTGCGACGACATGTGACAGTGAAATCCGTCCAGTGTGTTGGAATATGACATAGAAACCTGTCTATGACGATGAAATATGACAGGGAAACCTGTCCAGGGCAATGAAATTTTAGAGTGAAACTGGTCCAGTGCGGTGGAATATGACTAAACGGTAAAATATTACAGAGAAACCCAGGCAGGGTGATTGAATGTGACAGAGAAACTTGTCCAGGACGGTGAAATTTAACAGAGAAACCCATCCAAGGCGATGAAATATGACAGTGAAGCCCGTCCATGGTGACAAAATATGAGAGTGATACCTATCCAGGGTGAAAATATATGAAAGGAACACCCATCCAGGGAGACGATATATTAGAGGAAAACCTGTCAAGGGAGACGAAATATGACAGTGAAACACATCAAGAGAGAGACGAAATATGACAGTGAAACCTGTCTAGGGAGACGACAAATGACAGGGAAACCCGTCTAGGGCAACGAAATATGACACGGAAACACGTCCAGGGCGATGAAATATTACATGGAAATTCGTCAATGGAGACGAAATATGACAGGGAAATCTGTCAAGGGTGATGGAATATGACACGGAAAGCCTCCAGGGCGTTGAAATATGACAGGAAAACCCGTCTAGGGGGATGAAATATGATACTGAAGTGTCCAGGTCGACGAAATATGACGTGGAAACCTGTCAAGGCGACGAAATATGACAGGGAAACACATCCAGGGCGACAAAATATGACAGGGAATCCCGTCCTGAACGATGAAATATATGGCAGCTTTCTTATTCTTGCCTTATTCTTGCCGAATAATGCAAGCGAAAATTTGTGTTTGCAACAGTTTCGCAAAATTCATTCTGAACCTAACGAAAAAAAGTATGTTTGTTTATTTTTAAATAATTTTCAACTTATCTAAAATATATTTAGTTGGATTAGGATAAATTAAATTGCGCTTTTTATAATAAGGTTAGGTAAGTTTTCTAAGGTTCATTTGGTACAAAATTAAAATTTTTCATGAACATAAATGAAGAAAAATATCTTTCAACGTATAAGAGAAAATTTTAGAGAGGATTTAATTTTAAGCGAAACGAGTTCTTGCTAATTAACCACTTTTACCTATTATGCACGAATATCTCTCTCTCTCTCTCTCTCTCTCTCTATATATATATATATATATATATATATATATATATATATATATATATATATATATATATATATATATATATATATATATATATATATAAGCCGTTTGAATATTCCAGTTCCCCTACCACCCCATCTTTTAAACTATTTTTTTTTTTTTACTAATAGGAATATTTTATTACATAATATGGCACAGAAGATTTAAAAGATACATTGTTGATATAAAGGTGGCATATACGGTACATGTTGTTACGTGTGTATCACCGATTATGAGGCGAAAATCTCATCCAGCTCCTCAGAGCTGGGGCGTGTGCCCAAAATGCAGCAGGCATTACCCCTTTGAACAGCCGCACTGAGCCGCTGGAACAGAAAACTAGCTGCCCTGGGATCCCTAGTTACCCTGATGAGTCTTTTTCCCAGCTCCTTAAGGAAATTAGATGCACTCTTTCCCCATGAGCCAAGGGTCTCTGAGCCTATGAGAACAAACATATAATGATGGGCAAGTTCTCCATATTTTCAGCCAAGGTAGATGCACATGTATAGTCCCACACCACCTGCTTCCCATCTGTCCAGGCTTGAAGGGTGATACCATCTGGACGCTTCTTGCTGCCATCAGATCTGCATAGTTGGGGTGGCTCCCTTACTGCTGGGCATCCAGCTGTTGTGAGGCTTCTCTTGATAATGTTATTAACCTCCTCATGTCTTGCAATCTTTCCCTCGGATTTACGGCACACAAGACCATGGTACCCGAATCGGTCTGCTGTTTCACTGCCACAAATACACCTGTGTTCGGCGAGAATAGGGGCGGCAAGTCGAAGGGCAACACCGATGCGGATGGTCTGTGGGTCGAGGCGTGTGCCAAGGCTGGAGATGGGAACAGCCAACAGAAAGTCCCCAGCATGAGGGGCTCTCACTGCCAGGAGGCGGGCTCTATCCTTCCCTGACTCACTCTGAAGCATTGTTGAGGCAATATTTTCCACTATTGGACCATCCCAGTGCGATTGTTTATAGTTGTTGGGGGAGCAGGTCTGGTTTCAGAGCCCGTTAGATTATCCCAGATCATTGCTCCGTCAATGAATTTTTGGTCCTGGACTCCAATCTTGTCCCTAAGATGTTCAGGGAGAATCACTCCTACAAGCTCTCTGGATGCAATACACGAGGACAGAAAAGCAGGTAACGCAATCTGTGATGACTTGCGGACACCAATGCCTCCTAGTCTGACTGGAAGTGTAGCTTGGTTCCACTGCCCGTCTTCTAGAGTAAGGTTAAGTACTTTCGTAAAAATCTGCCTCAGAATACTGTCATATTCGTGCAGTATAGGGTTATCATATGAAGGTGCACATCTTAGGAAATATGTCAACCTGGGCAGACTCAAGCACTTTGTGAGAAGGTACAAGGCATCGTGGGTGTCCAGATTGCCTATTCGTTGTTCCATTCTCCTTAACTCTTCCAATTTCTTCCTGAGAATTGTGTCAATGGCATTGCTTCCCAGAGGTGCTCCTAGCAAGACACTATTTGTGGGGGCAATGACTGCTGCACCTGGTAGTTTTGATCTCACTGCATTTATCACTTGTTGACTTACTGAGATGATTTCACATTTGGATGGATTCAGGATGAGACCCATTTCCTGTCCCCGTGTCATTACCTGTGTAAGGTCATGTAGGGGGGGACTCCTTTGTACCTGCTAGTGTGCCATCATCTAGGAACCAGATATTTAGCTCGCTGGTCAGTCTGACTGTGATTTCCCTAACTGCTATACAGAAGAGAAATGGTGCAAGAGGATCTCCTTGTTGGACACCCTCCGATGATGTGATTTCATGCTCTCCAAAGAGAAGCATTGATTCCTTGCTATACCCAGCTGAAACAAAAGGGAAGAGACCAGGGAAATGTTCTTGTACTGCTGCTAATACCACGTCTCTTTTCAGGAGATTGAACGCATTCTTGAAATCTAATTTTACCACTGCATTGTCCTCAGGCAGGTTGTTGATATACGCCCTTGTTGCATGAACCGCTGCTTAACTTCCTTGAGAGACCCCAAAGCCAAGCTGGTTTGGTTGAAGCATCATGGCTGCCTGTGCACGAATACTTCGGACAGCAGCTTTGGACACGATGCGGCGTAACGTGTTGCCTACTGCAATTGGCCGAATTCCTCCATCCTTCTTTTTAAGTGCACAAAGAGTTGCACCAAAAAAGAAAGGTCTAATTTCATCAGGAATCAGACCAGCCAAGGAATTGTTGACGAACCTTGTGATCTCTGAAAGCAGTGTCTCTGCAATTTCCCCAATAACTGGATTAACCATTTCCTTTAAATGCTGTGGCCTTATTCCAGTGTAACCCCCAGCAGAGCCAGATGGGAACGACATTATTGCTTTGTAAATGTCTGAGTTTTCCACAATCAATGGTTCCATAGTGGAGACAGAGGTGTTGGAACTGTTGGTGCCACTGGTTTCCCTGGCAGGGTGCTTTCCTCTAAGTGCTTCAGCAGTGTCAGCATCCCTGGGAGCAACTGTATCTTCACTGGCAATAATTCTGATTGCCCCCACTGTGTTGCCCTCTTCAATTTTCTTGCTCACCTGGACTCTGACTTTTTCACTGTCAGTAGAGTGAGTGGGGGTTCTGCCTCTCCCTTTTTTGTGTTGACGGGGAAGGCGAATGAGGTTATCAACTCTAGGAAAATCTCTTAAGGATTTAATTATCATTGAGGCTAGCCTCTTTCCCCTTCTTTCCGGCACAGCTAAGCAGACATTGCCAAAAAGTAGCAAGTTGTGCCATGCCTTGATGGTTGGTGGAGCATTTAAGATAGTAGAACCATCGTTTACTTTGTTTCAGGAGGTCTGTAAGTTTCCCAGCTGCGTGTGGACGGGCTGCTTTGGGAATATGTGTGAGTGTCCTCGTACCTGTTGCTTTAATTGCTTCCAAGAGATTGTCTGATGAGATGGAATCTGTTGGAGTGGGTTCAGGTGCCTGAGGTGGCTCTGGATCATCACTTTCCACAGGAGGACATCCTGAACCAGGGCAACTACCGTGTTTGCGGAGGAAACCATTAGAGTTGAGACAACGAAGCTGTAAGCATGACCGACACTTTCCTCTCCTAGTATTGCCAGCTGTGCCATTTCCCTGGCTGTTTGCTTCCTCCTGGTTGGCATCCATCTGCTAGACTAGACAATAGGAGTGGAATATGACATGCTGGGTGGGTATGGTGCGTGGAAGGTAGTGAACTTGACCGTGGTGGCCTGGTGGAGTTTGAGGAGCCGGGAGGGGAAGGGGAAAACTTCCCCTGGGAATTAGGTGGGGGAGGCGCAGGTTGAGTGGGGTTATCCCGGGGAGTACAATACACATGGACTTGCACACTATATATTGTTCACACTGTCTTACAATACACATAACTTTATTTGTTTCCCATGTACACTATGAACACTGTGGGTATGGGCACTGCAGAACCAATGTGTTCACTCACCATCTAGTTACACATCCCACCTCTTCCACCCACCCCCGTGACTTGGGGGTGGATGCACTGACTGGTCACTCCCTCGTTAACATTAATTTCACATTGTTTTTCCATAACATATGCCTCTAAATAGTCCATGCATAGACACAATCATTTCCAAGTTAACTGGAAGCATGGTGCATGGTGCTGGATATAAATGTTTTTATAAGAGCTTTTCGAGGTTTGTATGTACGATAATCTTGGCCGGTACTCATACACAGTGTAGGCCTTATACTCCCCCACCCCTCCACTGGACGTCTTCCTCACTACCACCACTCACAAACATTCACAAACTGCACAACACTTCCACAATTTACCTTGAAACGGTGCACTGAAATGTCTTCTCGCTTCACTGGAATCTTCCCAGAGTATTCACAATAAGTCCTGTTGAGTCTTAACCTGGTCAGCCTCGTTGATCCGGAGTTATAATTGAAAATCCCGCAGCTAGCCCGCCACACGTCTTGCCATGGCATGGCATATATATATATATATATATATATATATATATATATATATATATATATATATATATATATATATATATATATATATATATATATATATATATAATGTCGTGCCGAATAGGCAGAATTTGCGATCTTGGCTTAAATAGCAACGCTCATCTTGCCATATACGACAAGTGAAAATTTGTGTATGCAATAATTTCGCCAAAATCATTCTGAACCTAACGAAAAAAATAAATTTCACTGTGTTTGTTTAGTATTAAATTATTGTAAACGTATCTAAAATATATTTAGTTGTGTTAGGCTAAAATAAATTGTTCTTATTATAATAAGGTTAGGTAAGTTTTCTAAGATTCTTTTGGTGCAAAATTATAAATTTTTACATTAACATTAATGAAAAAAATATATCTTTAAATTTATAAGAGAAAATTTTAGAAAGGACTCAATTTTAAATGAGTTCTTGCTAATTGACCAGTTTTACATATTCGGCACGACATATATATATATATATATATACAGTGGACCCCCGCATAACGATTACCTCCGAATGTGACCAATTATGTAAGTGTATTTATGTAAGTGCGTTTGTATGTGTATGTTTGGGGGTCTGAAATGGACTAATCTACTTCACAATATTTCTTATGGGAACAAATTCGGTCAGTACTGGCACCTGAACATACTTCTGGAGTGAAAAAATATCGTTAACCGGGGGTCCACTGTATATATATATATATATATATATATATATATATATATATATATATATATATATATATATATATATATATATATATATAATATAATATAATATAATATAATATATAGGGAGGCACCACCTCCAGAATGGTCCTGGGGACCTTCATCCTCAGGGAAAACTCAAGGTTCTCCCTGAAACTGTTTGAGAATTAGAAACTATAAAAACAATAGGAACTAGGAACTATAAAAATAATATATCAAATGAAGGCATATAAAGAGTCAAGAGTACACCTCACCATCACTTGCCACAACAAAGTGGGAAGTGATGGTGAGGTGTAGTCTTGACCCATTATATGCCATCCTTTGATGTACTGTTTTTATAGATCCTTGATAATGTGAGAAGTCATGAATGCGCTTGGAATTTCACTATTCTTTCACAAAGGTTGTTTTGATATATATATATATATATATATATATATATATATATATATATATATATATATATATATATATATATATATACATATATATATATATATACATATATATATATATATATATATATATATATATATATATATATACATATATATATATATATAAATATATATATATATATATATATATATATATATATATATATATATATATATATATATATATGTGTGTGTGTGTGTGTGTGTGTGTGTACTCACCTATTTGTACTCACCTATTTGTGGTTGCAGGGTCGAGTCACAGCTCCTGGCCCCGCCTCTTCGCTGATTGCTACTAGGTCCTCTCTCTCCCTGCCCCATGAGCTCTATCATACCTCGCCTTAAAACTATGTATGGTTCCTGCCTCTACCACATCACCTTCTAGACTATTCCATGGCCTGACCACTCTATGACTGAAGAAATACTTCCTAACATCCCTTTGATTCATCTGAGTCTTCAACTTCCAATTGTGACCTCTTGTGTCTGTGTCCCATCTCTGGAACATCCCGTCTTTGTCCACCTCGTCTATTCCGCGCAGTATTTTATATGTCGTTATCATGTCTCCCCTGACCCTCCTGGCCTCCAGTGTCGTCAGGCCGATTTCCCTCAACCTTTCTTCATAGGACAATCCCCGTAGCTCTGGGACTAGTCTTGTTGCAAACCTTTGCACTTTCTCTAATTTCTTGACGTGCTTGACTAGGTGTGGATTCCAAACTGGTGCTGCATACTCCAGTATGGGCCTGACGTAGATGGTATACAGAGTCTTAAACGAATCCTTACTGAGGTATCGGAACGCTATCCGTAGGTTTGCCAGGCGCCCGTATGCTGCAGCAGTTATCTGATTGATGAGCGCCTCAGGAGATATGCTCGGTGTTATACTCACCCCCAGATCTTTTTCCTTGAGTGAGGTTTGCAGTCTTTGGCCATCTAAACTATATTGTGTGTGCGGTCTTCTTTGCCCTTCCCCAATCTTCATGACTTTGCATTTGGCAGGGTTAAATTCAAGGAGCCAGTTGCTGGACCGGGCTTGTAGCCTGTCCAGGTCTCTTTGTAGTCCTGCCTGATCCTCGTCCGATTTGATTCTTCTCATTAACTTCACATCATCTGCAAACAAGGACACTTCTGAGTCTATCCCTTCCGTTATGTCGTTCACGTATACCAAGAACAGCACTGGTCCTAGGACTGACCCCTGTGGAACCCCGCTTGTCACAGGCGCCCACTCTGACACCTCGTCGCGTACCATGACTCGTTGTTGCCTCCCTGTCAGATATTCTCTGATCCATTGCAGTGCCTTTCCTGTTATGTGTGCCTGGTCCTCTAGCTTTTGCAGTAACCTCTTGTGAGGAACTGTGTCGAAGGCCTTCTTGCAGTCCAAAAATACGCAGTCGATCCACCCCTCTCTCTGTCTTTCTTCTGTCACCTTGTCATAAAACTCTAGTAGGTTTGTGACACAGGATTTTCCTTCCCTGAAACCGTGCTGGTTGTCAATTATACACTTGTTTCTTTCCAGGTGCCCCACCACTCTTCTCCTGATGATCTTCTCCATGACCTTGCATACTATACACGTTAGTGATACAGGTCTGTAGTTCAGTGCCTCATGTCTGTCTCCCTTTTTAAAAATTGGGACTACATTTGCCCTTTTCCATACCTCAGGGAGTTGCCCAGTTTCAAATGATGTGTTGAAGATCTTTGTTAATGGCTCACACAATATCTCTGCTCCCTCTTTAAGGACCCATGGAGAGATGTTGTCTGGTCCCACCGCCTTTGAGGTGTCAAGTTCGTATAGCAGCTTCTTCACCTCCTCCATGGTTATATGTACCTCATCTAGCACTTGCTGGTGTGCCCCCCTGTTCTGATTTCTTGGAGTCCTACTGGTTTCCACTGTAAATACCTCTTTAAATCTTGTGTTGAGCTCCTGACATACCTCTCGGTCTTTTCTTGTGAATTCCCCATCACCCTTCCTCAGTCTGATTACCTGGTCCTTGACTGTTGTTTTCCTCCTGATGTGGCTGTACAACAGCTTCGGGTCAGTCTTTACTTTTGATGCTATGTCATTTTCATATTGTCTCTGAGCCTCCCTTCTTATCTGTGCATATTCGTTTCTGGCTCTTCGGCTGATTTCTTTATTTTCCTGAGTTCTCTGTCTTCTGTACCTTCTCCATTCACTAGTACACCTAGTTTTTGCCTCCCTACACCTTTGGGTGAACCAAGGACTCGTTCTGTTCTTCCCATTATTTCTGTTTCCCTTGGGAACAAACCTCTCCTCTGCCTCCTTGCATTTTGTTGCTACATAGTCCATCATTTCTTGTACTGGTTTTCCTGTCAGTTCCCTCTCCCACTGAATGTCTTGAAGGAAGTTCCTCATGCCTGAGTAGTTTCCCCTTTTGTAGTTTGGTTTTTCCCAGCCTATTCCTGCTAGTCTCTCCACTTGGAGCTCAACTATGTAGTCGAAGCACAGAACCACACGATCACTAGCTCCCAGGGGCCTTTCATACATGATACCCTCGATGTCCGAACTACTCATGGTGAATACAAGGTCCAACCTTGCTGGTTCATCCTCTCCTCTCTCTCTGGTAGTGTCTCTAACATGTTGATGCATGAGGTTCTCCAGTACCACATCCATCATCTTGGCTCTCCATGTTTCGGGACCCCCATGGGGCTCCAGGTTTTCCCAGTCAATCTCCTTGTGATTGAAATCACCCATAACTAGTAACTTTGCTCCCCCCATGTGTGCTCTCCTGGCCACCTCGGCTAGTGTGTCGATCATTGCTCTGTTGCTCTCATTGTATTCTTCTCTTGGCCTCCTGCAGTTCTGTGGTGGGTTGTACATTACTGCAATTATCACCTTATGTCCCTCAGACTGGATTGTTCCTACTAAGTAGTCCCTTTCGCCCATGCTATCCATTCCTTCCATTTTCTCAAAACCCCACTGGTTTTTAATGAGCAGTGCAACTCCTCCTCCCCCTCTCCTCCCTCTGTCTTTCCTGAGGATTTGATATCCGGATGGAAAGATTGAATCTGTTATTATTCTGGTGAGTTTTGTTTCTGTGAGTGCTATTATGTCTGGGGATGTCTCTTTGATTCTTTCGTGCCACTCCTCATACTTGTTTGTTATTCCATCTGCATTTGTATACCACACCTTCAACTTCTTTTCTAAGACTGTGGTCTGGGAGGTATATTGGGGTTGTGGAAATGGGAGACCTGGTAAGGAACTATGGGTTGTTGCTGTGGGGGTGGAGTTTGTAATGTAGTGGGTGGGGGCATTGGATGTGGCATGGGTGTTTTTATTTAGAGTGTTTGGTTGCACTGGGGTTGACCTGGTTGGGAGGCTTCTATAGGAAGTTGTGAGGGAGGCTGTATTTGATCTTCTTCCTGGGTCTGGGATCTCCTGTCTGTCTTCTCCATCCCCTCTCTTTCCTCCTTTCGCCTTTGTACCATCTCTCTCAGTTTCTTCCTTTCTTCTTGTGTTCTGTCGCGGTCGAGATACACCTTCCTGTATGCCGTCATGTCCCTTAATCGTGCTTTCTCCTGCAGGATCCTGGTCCGAGTCGCTTCTGCCTTGAAGGTCACTCTCACTGGCCGGGTTCTTTTTTTTACAAACCCCCCTATTCTCCGAAAATTTTCCAGCTGGGTCATATCGTCTTCTCCTATTGCTTTCATGATGCTTTCAATTGCTTTTTTTTCCCCTTGTTTTCTTGCTTCATATGTTTCCCCTTCGACTTCCTGGAGCCCATACACAAAGACTGACCTCACCCTTTCGTTCTCCCACTGCATATCCCTGTGTATCCCCTCATTTAATTTGGTTTCCTCCACTGCAGCTTTCCTTTCATCAGTTTCACTGGCTAATGTACTTGGGCTCAGTGGCCTGTCATTTTCCCTTCTCGGCTTTCCTTGGGCTCTGTTGTTGTCTGTTAGGGCCTCCACATAAAGCTTAGCTCTTTCATTTGCTACAGTCTCCTCTGATAGAGCATCTCCATGCAGTTGTGCCCCTTCTTTCCCTACAGTCCCCTTATTTGTGGCTGGGGTAGCAGTCTCTGTTGTCAATCCCAAAATGATCTTTAGTTCTTTAGGCTGTTTCAGATTTTTCAATTCCTCTTCTAAACTCTGTATCCTAGCTTCTGCTGCTTTGACATGCACCTCCCACTTCCTGCTTTCCATATCTATCCTCTCTTCCATTCTCATGCTAAGTTCTTCTAGTTTCTTTTCCCATTCATGATCCCTTTTTATGAGCTCTGCTGCCCAATCTTCCTTTGCATTTTCCTCCTCCTGTCCCTTGGTTTTTCTTGTTGCTCTCTGGCAACCCATTTTTGTTTTATCCTGATTGCCTCAGAGTGGGAAACCTATGTAGTTCTGTATGTTAGGTTAGTAGTGTGTATGTCAGAGTGTGGGGGGGGGAAGTAGTGGAGGAACTGTGGCTATGTTGGAGCTGAGTGGGGAGGGGTGGGGAGGATGATCGAGGGAGGGGAGGGATCAGGGGAAGTAGTGAGATGTCGGTGGTGAGGGGGGGAGTGTATGTGTGTCTGGATATGTGTGTGTGTGTATGTGTGTGTGTGTGTGTGTGTGTGTGTGTGTGTGTGTGTGTGTGTGTGTGTGTGTGTGTGTGTGTAATTTTGTGTGTAGTTGTGTGTGGAATTATGTGTGGGTTTATTATGTACTGAAAGGCTTGTGCATTTAAGGTAAGTCTCAGTGGTCCTTGGCTGCCCACACCTTCTTGTGACCTGACCCCCAACCTCCTGGGACTTACGGGCGCTTACTTACAGTGTGTGTGTGTGTGTGTGTGTGTGTGTGTGTGTGTGTGTGTGTGTGTGTGTGTGTATGTGTGTATGTGGGTGTGTGTGGGTGTGTGTGGGTGTGTGTGTGTGTGTGTGTGGGTGTGTGTGTGTGTGTGTGTGTGTGTGTGTGTGTGTGTGTGTGTGTGTGTTTGTGTGTGTGTGTTTGTGTATGTGTGTGTATATGTGTGTGTATATGTGTGTGTGTATGTGTGTGTGTGTGTGTGTGTGTGTGTGTGTGTGTGTGTGTGTATGTGCGTGTGTGTGCGTGTGTGTGTGTGTGTGTGTGTGTGTGTGTAATTATGTGTCGAATTATGTGTGGGTTTATTATGTGTCTGAAAAGTAGGTGGCTTGTGCTTGGAGTGTAATGTAGATTCTCAGTTGTCGCTTGTGTCCACAACCTCTTGTGACCTGACTCCCACCCTTACAGTGTTGCCTATTCTCGACCTGCTTATAGTGAGTTAATCGCCTTGTTCAATGGATTACCATTTGCTAAACCTTATTGAATACATGAGTGCCTATTCTTTATCGTGCTATGAGAGTTAGACCATTCACATTCAGCTTGGCGGTTAATTGGAACCTGAACCCCACACCCAAACAACCACTCATAGGTGATACAGTACTTGTAGTGCAGCTGTAGCACTGTAGATTGTCCAGGTCGATGTGGCGTCCTGGCGTAGATCCAGCTCGATGTACGTCCTGGCGTAGATCCACCTCAATTTCTTCTCTTAATAATGTACCCCATTCACTGTATTTCTTTCACTGGTCACACGATTGTTTCACTTTATTATCTTTCTTGGGTGACACTTGGCAACGCTGCCTTACACACTAGCCTGCCCACAACGTTTTTATTTTCCAGATCACTTACAAAATTGTGTGTGTGTGTGTGTGTATGTGTGTGTGTGTGTGTGTGTGTGTGTGTGTGTGTGTGTGTGTGTGTGTGTGTGTGTGTGTGTGTGTGTGTACTCACCTAGTTGAGGTTGCACGGGTCGAGTCCAAGCTCCTGGCCCCGCCTCGTCACTGGTCGCTACTAGGTCACTCTCCCTGAACCTTGAGCTTTATCGTACCTCTGCTTAAAGCTATGTATGCCTCCTGCCTCCACTACATCGCTTACCAAAATATTCCACTTCCTGACTACTCTGTGGCTGAAGAAATACTTCCTAACATCCCTGTGATTCATCTGTGTCTTCAACTTCCAACTGTATCCCCGTGTTGCTGTGTCCCATCTCTGGAACATCCTGTCTTTGTCCACCTTGTCAATTCCTCTCAGTATTTTGTATGTCGTTATCATGTCCCCCCTATCTCTCCTGTCCTCCAGTGTCGTCAGGTTGATTTCCCTTAACCTCTCCTCGTAGGACATACCTCTTAGCTCTGGGACTAGTCTTGTTGCAAACCTTTGCACTTTCTCTAGTTTCTTTACGTGCTTGGCTAGGTGTGGGTTCCAAACTGGTGCCGCATACTCTCCCTCTGTGACCCTGGTTCCTGTCTGTACGTGGTCATTTTCTCCATTGATTTTTCCAGTGGCTCTTGGTAGCATGGTTGTGCCTCTGCATTCGACCTATCACCCTCTCTACCTGCACCCAGCTGCTCTTCCCTTTCACTCCTTGGCACTTCTTGGCAGGTTGATATGACCTTAGCATAATTCATATCTCCTTCCTTCCTGTTCGGCCTCTCAGCTTCATATGCTGTGTCTTCTCTGGTCAATGCCCCTGTAACTTGCCTCAGCCTATTTACCTCATCTTCTAGGACCCTTATCCTGGCTACTGCAGTTTCGACATGTGCCTCCCAATTCTTCTTCTTCTCCAACCTCTTTTCCAATTTCACAGAAAACTCTTTCTCCATTTTTTTCAGAAGGCTCTCCTAATTTTCTCTCCCACTCTTCTTCCATCCTTTTCCACTGCTCCTCCATCCACTCCTCCCTACCAGAACCATTCTCATCTGATCCCTGGTTCCTGCGAGTCCCCACCATTTTTTTCTTACTTCTTTTTTCCTTTTTCTTCCCTAGAGATAAGGGAAAGGTAGAAGGAGAGAGAGGGGGAGAGTGAGAAGGGAAGATAGAGTGAGAGAGAGAGGGGAAGAGAGAGAGAAGGGAAAGGTAGAAGGAGAGAGAGGGAGAGTGAGAAGGGAAAAGGGGAGAGAGAGATAGAGAGAGAGAGGGAGAACCATGAAGATCCATGTTGTAAATCTTGCAAACAAGGCAGCCCGGAAGCTTACAGCACTTCGCCGTATCTCGCATCTGCTTGACAGAAGGGGTTGCAAGATTCTGTACGAGGCACAAGTACGCTCACACCTTGAGTATGCTCCACTTTCTTGGTTTGCCTGCCCCCCTCTCATCTGCAACTACTTGACAGAGTAGAGAACAGAGCAAGACGCCTCATCTCTCGCCTGGACCCATCCTGGATAGATCTGTCATTTCGGCAGAACCTTCAACATAGAAGGGATGTGGGTGGCCTTACTGTTATGTACAAGGCCAATATTGTCAAAGTACCACATTTGGATCCACTTCGAGGACAGCGTGAAACAAGCTTTTATGCCACAA
Source organism: Cherax quadricarinatus (assembly GCF_038502225.1). Lineage (NCBI taxonomy): Eukaryota > Metazoa > Arthropoda > Malacostraca > Decapoda > Parastacidae > Cherax > Cherax quadricarinatus. Next base: position 173,980 of record NW_027195050.1, read on the forward strand.
GACGGGCAGAAAGCAGCAACTTCACTCTGGCTGTACCCTTCTCCAGAACATCACTCCATCTGAGATCATATATACCCAGGATGACTCGAGTATGGAACACATTCGTACAGCATAATGATTTCAACGAGATAAAGTCAGTTGATCAAATGAAAATGCTGGCCCACAGATGGCTCCAATTTCATCCTGTTCCCTACTTGTATGTCTCATAACAATAAAAATGCTTTCACATGAGCTGATGTAGGTAACAGCTCTTAGCTTGCCAATAAAGTTAGGAATCCTTAACCTGTAAATAGCTTGTCAATAAAGCTAGGGATCCTTAAACCTTGTCAAACCCTGTGTAAAAAAAAAGAGAGAAAGAGAGAGAGAGGAGAGAGGGGAGGGAGAGAGGGACAAAGAGAGGGGAGAGAGAGAGGGGGAGAGACAGGGGGAAAGGGGAGAGAGGGGGAGAGACAGGGGGGAAGGGGGAGAGAGGGGGAGAGACAGGGGGGGAGGGGAGAGAGGGGGAGATGGAAGAGAGAGAGGGAAGAGAGAGGGAAGAGAGAGGATAGGGGGAGAGAGGGAAGAGAGAGGATAGGGGGAGAGAGAGGAGAGGAGGGGAGAGAGAGGGGAGAGAGAGGGGAGAGAGGTGGGAAAAGGGAGAGGGAAGAGATAATGAGAGGGGAGAGATGTTAGAGGGGGAGAGGGGAGAGATGGGAGAGATGGGAGAGGGGAGAGAGATAGGTAGAGGTAGAGAGAGATAGGTAGAGATAGGTAGTGAGAGAGAGAGATAGGTAGAGATAGGTAGAGACAGGTAGAGAGAGGTAAAGAGGGAGATAGGTACTGAGAGAGGGAGAGAGAGAGATGGAGGGAGGGTTAGAGGGTCAGTTCACAGGAAGGTGTGAAATCCTGTGTATGTGTGTGTGTGTGTGTGTGTGCGCGTGTGTACTACAGCTTTTACAAGTGCTTGTTCCTGTGTGTTTATGTGTGTGTGTGTGTGTGTGTTTGTGTGTGGGTGTGTGTGTCTGTGTGTGTGTGTGTGTGTGTGTGTGTGTGTGTGTGTGTGTGTGTGTGTGTGCGTGTATGTGTATGTGTGTGTGTGTGTGCCACCACTTCTAAGTATTCATACTGCTAATAAATACCGGTACTAATACCAGTAATTCTAAAACTTACCAATAGTACTTCTAACACTTATCAATTCTACTTATAAAATAAAGAAAGTAGCTAGGTTGTAAAAATTAGCTTGTCTCAGTAATTCTAAAGCTTACCAATAGTATTTCTAACACTCATCAATTCTACTTCTATCTATCAATTTTACTGTGTGTGTGTGTATACGTAAGTGTGCCTATGTGGGAACCGCGTGTCCACACTAGCTACCTCTCATTAACTGCTTTACTCTCCTACACCTCAGTAAATTCTATTAAATGCTAGTAAGTGCTGCTTATTCTAATTCTGGTAGCTCCAGGAGAGTGACCCCCAGTTTCCAGCTAGAGACTGGTACTGTTGACCCCATGCAACTCGACTAGGTGAATATTACGTGCGGCTGGCAGTGGTGCTGAAGTATCACGTTGCCGGTCCGTCCAGTACCTGGGTCTCACGTAGTTCAAGATGCTTGATGCTTCTCGGTAATTTTTTTTATACTACCTTCCTGTAGTCACTGTAGTCACTAGCTCATCTAACTTTTTCACTGCACTCACTGTATTTACTGACACATCTATACTTATATCTTATCTCCCTGGTCTTGAGTCGCACTTATTCTTCAAATACTCCACTATGTAATGTATGGCAACACTATTTAGGCCTGGTACACAACCGTTCCTTTTCCCTGATCCAGGCCGGCACTTAACACTTGGCACTATTATCTACATTTTCTCTTCTGTGATCACTTATATTTTCTATTTTCGGGGTTTAGGTGATTATATGCATTCTTATGCTTGCACACGCCTATATTCCGCACTTTATTCCCTATGGTACAGTCAGAAACTACCGCCAATCACTAGCTCAATCGCGAGCGACTGCTCCACTCCAGTATGTGTGTGTGTACTCACCTAGTTGAGGTTGCGGGGGTCGAGTCCGAGCTCCTGGCCCCGCCTCTTCACTGATCGCTACTAGGTCACTCTCCCTGAGCCGTGAGCTTTATCATACCTCTGCTTAAAGCTATGTATGGATCCTGCCTCCACTACATCGTTTCCCAAACTATTCCACTTACTGACTACTCTGTGGCTGAAGAAATACTTCCTAACACTTGTGTGTGTGTGTGTGTGTGTGTGTGTGTGTGTGTGTGTGTGTGTGTTTTGTGTGTGTGTGTGCGTGTGTGTGTGTGTGTGTGAGTGTGTGTGTGTGTGTGTGTGTGTGTGTGTGTGTGTGTGTGTGTGTGTGTGTGTGTGTGTGTGCAAGAGAAGCCACGGGGGATGGAAATCTTTAGCTCAAGTACTTTCACACTTCTCAGTGCGTCATCAGGAGCTATGCAATGCTTGAAGGGAAATACTACTCAAAAACAAGGCATGGCAATAAGAAATCCCCCTAACCCCTTACTCAGCAACGTGTATATGGAATTCTATGAGACTAGACTTCTTAAAGACATTCTCATAGATAAAGCTAGTTGGTTCGGATACGAAGATGATGTTCTCTGCCTATGGCCTACAGAGCACAACATTGATGAGATCCTACCTAGACTCAATGGGCTCGCACCTTCCATTAAGTTCACCACAGAACATGTAATAAACAACACTTTGCCTTTCCTAGATGTTTTAATCTATCGTATTTATAGAAAATTCAAATTTACAGCTTAGTGGAAGTCTACAAATGTGCCGTCATACTTTCACTACTATTCCAATCATGAAACTAGGGTTAAAAGGAGTTTGTTTCTCACAGTGTTCTAGAGAGCCTTGCGCATCTGCAGTCCAGAGTACTTAGATGATCAATTCAGCAAGGTATTCAACATAGCCACAAAACTGAGATATCCAAGATATTTTGTCGAGATGGCACTAATGTCAGCAAGAAAGACTTTCTACAAGACTGAACCTAAGGAAGTGATGACCAGGAAAAATGTACTAGTTTTACCATACAATGAGAACCTGGTTTGCCTGCGTGAGGCAATTAAAAAGATCAGTATAAACCTTGCTTTCAAAAGCAACAATGGAACAACAGTTGGTTAAAAACACATCCTCGAACAAAGTTGGTGGTGTTTACAAGGTCCCATGTATTCAGTGTCCTCTCTCATATATAGGTGAAACAGGTAAAACTCTGGAAATCAGAATAACCCAACATAAATACTCAGTCAGAACAGGGCAGGAGTCGAACGCTATTTTTAACCAAGTTAGTTCCTGTAATCACCCACCGAGATGGGATGCTGCCCAAATCGTTGTACCGAACAGTTGTCATAGAAAGAAACATAACTGAATCTTCTTTCTTGAAACATGACAGGACTGCCGTATATGACTCAAATTTTGGGTTATACATTTTAAATAAAAACCTTAAATACCATGTGGTCTCATGATGGACTGGCGACGCTCGACCAGTGTCTACGCACCAAAACACCTTGCTACGTTAGTTGGTGTATGGTTATATGACGCGTTGAGCTGTGATTGTACATTACATTGACAGGTACACAAGACTACCTGATAACATAGGTAGTGGGGGTAAAGGATATTAGAAGTAGAAATCTGAACCATAGAAATATTATAGGAATGGTAAAGAAGAATCCCAAGTAAGGCATATTAATCGGTACTGAGAAGAATGGCAGACAATATTAAGGAAAATGTAGAGATACCTCCCAGTACCCCTGAGAACATTCGAGTACCCCTGAACATTTAGACGGACGAAGAGCAATCCCTGTCCCTGAGTGCTGACAATCTCCGTGGAGCTGAGTGCTGACACTCTCCCTGTCCCTGAGTGCTGACACTCTCCCTGGAGCTGAGTTCTGACACTCTCCCTGGAGCTGAGTTCTGACATTCTCCCTGGAGCTGAGTGCTGACACTGTAGCTGAGTGCTGACCTCTCCCTGGAGCTGAGTTCTGACACTCTCCCTATCCCTTAGTGCTGACACTCTCCTTGGAACTGAGTACTGACAGTACACATTCAAACAACAACAATAGAGTTCAAATCTATGTTGCAAAATAAACAGTATTTCATAAAACAACTTTAAACAAAGCACCTTCACGATGGTGAAGGTCTCTTAATCCAAGGAGTTGAAAGTTTCCTTCTGTTTCTCTAAATAAGCCTAAATACTTCCCATTTCCCAAGCTCTGTGACTTACTAGTTAAACATGATGAATTTATCTGGTCATTGTTTTAAAATTAGGTTAATATAAAATATATGTCTCAGTCGAACGAAAAGAAGAATAAATGATAAAGAAGTCTCCGTCAGGAGTCGAACCTGAGTCTGCCGTTTAAAAGACTGACCGCTGCTCTTCGAAGCCATTATCTTCAGCTGGTGAGTTCTGGGTGCCAGCTGGTGACGCTGGTTAACAATGATTTATGCGAAATTATTGCATACACAAATTTTCGCTTGCCTTATTCGGCTTATTTGCCTTATTTGGCACCTGGGTGCCAGCCTCACTAGCTGGCACCCAGGTGGTCAGTTTAAAGTGATCAGGTCGTACGTCCCAGTTAGAAGAAAACTGGATGTTACTAGTCACCAGAAAACCTATATACAAGAACAATTCAGGCGAACTAAGTCAAGTGTAGGATCTAAGTTACTAGTTCCTTGTATAAGCTATTTAAACTGCAGGTTTTCTTGTAAGATAGTTAACAAGTGGACATAAATGGTGTAAAGTCTAAGATGTTGATGTAAGATGCACAACAGATTAACTGTAAGGTTGACTACAACTGATGGTGTATTATATACACCAGTGATGGTGTATTACATACACCAGTGATGGTGTATTACATACACCAGTGATGGTGTATTACATACACCAGTGATGGTGTATTACATACACCAGTGATGGTGTATTACATACACCAGTGATGGTGTATTACATACACCAGTGATGGTGTATTACATACATACGTCAACTACAGGTGATGGTGTAACGTCAACTACAGGTGTTGGTGTAACATCAACTACAAGTGATGGTGTAACGTCAACTACAAGTGATGGAGTAACGTCAACTACAGGTGATGGTGTAACGTCAACTACAGGTGATGGTGTAACGTCAACAAGTGATGGTGTAACGTCAGCTACAAGTGATGGAGTAACGTCAACTACAGGTGATGGTATAACGTCAACTACAGGTGATGGTGTAACATCAACTACAGGTGATGGTGTAACGTCAACTACAGGTGATGGTGCAACGTCAACTACAGGTGATGGTGTAACGCCAACTACAGGTGATGGTGTAACGTCAACTACAGGTGATGGTGTAACGTCAACTACAGGTGTTGGTGTAACGTCAACTACAGGTGGTGTAACGTCAACTACAAGTGATGGAGTAACGTCAACTACAGGTATTGGTGTAACGTCAACTACAAGTGATGGAGTAACGTCAACTACAGGTGATGGTGTAACGTCAACTACAGGTGTTGGTGTAACGTCAACTACAGGTGATGGTGTAACATCAACTACAAGTGATGGTGTAACATCAACTACAAGTGATGGTGTAACGTCAACTACAAGTGATGGAGTAACGTCAACCACAGGTGTTGGTGTAACGTCAACTACAGGTGATGGTGTAACATCAACTACAAGTGATGGTGTAACGTCAACTACAAGTGATGGAGTAATGTCAACTACAGGTGATGGTGTAACGTCAACTACAGGTGAAGGTGTAACGTCAACTACAAGTGGTGTAACGTCAGCTACAAGTGATGGAGTAACGTCAACTACAGGTGATGGTATAACGTCAACTACAGATGATGGTGTAACGTCAATTACAGGTGATGGGGTAACGTCAACTACAGGTGATGGTGTAACGTCAATTACATGTGATGGTGTAACGTCAACTACAAGTGATGGTGTAACGTTAACTACAGGTGATTGTGTAACGTCACCTACAGGTGATGGTGTAACGTAATGGTATGATGTGAACTACAGGTGATGGTATAATGTGAACTAATGGTGATAGTATAATGTGAACTATAGGTGATGGTGTAACGTGAACTGCAGATGTAACGTCCATTTGTGTCTCCTCAGATATTCTCCCTTCCACACTTCCTGTCCTATACTATCCTACCTTCCCCAGGTTCATGTGTCCAGGAGTCCATCTGTGTCCTCTCAGATATTCTCCCTTCCCCACTTCCTGTCCTATTCTATCCTTCCTTCCCCAGGTTCATGTGTCCAGGAGTCCATCTGTGTCCCCTCAGATATTCTCCCTTCCCCACTTCCTGTCCTATTCTACCCTACCTTCCCCAGGTTCGTGTGTCCAGGAGTCCATCTGTGTTCCCTCAGATATTCTCCCTTCCCCACTTCTTGCCCTATTCCATCCTACCTTCCCCAGGTTCATGTGTCCAAGAGTCCATCTGTGTCCCCTCAGATATTCTCCCTTCCCCACTTCCTGTCCTATACTATCCTACCTTCCCCAGGTTCATGTGTCCAGGAGTCCATCTGTGTCCCCTCAGATATTCTCCCTTCCCCACTTCCTGTCCTATACTATCCTACCTTCCCCAGGTTCATGTGTCCAGGAGTCCATCTGTGTCCTCTCAGATATTCTCCTTTCCCCACTTCCTGTCCTATACTATCCTACCTTCCCCAGGTTCATGTGTCCAGGAGTCCATCTGTGTCCCCTCAGATAATCTCCCTTCCCCCACTTCCTGTCCTATTCTATCCTACCTTCCCCAGGTTCATGTGTCCAGGAGTTCATCTGTGTCCCCTCAGATATTCTCATTTCCCCACTTCCTGTCCTATTCTATCCTACCTTCCCCAGGTTCATGTGTCCAAGAGTCCATCTGTGTCCCCTCAGATAATCTCCCTTCCCCACTTCCTGTCCTATACTATCCTACCTTCCCCAGGTTCATGTGTCCAGGAGTCCATCTGTGTCCCCTCAGATGTTCTCCCTTCCCCACTTCCTCTCCTATTCTATCCTACCTTTCCCAGGTTCATGTGTCCAGGAGTCCATCTGTGTCCCCTCAGATATTCTCCCTTCCCCACTTCCTATCCTATTCTATCCTACCTTCCCCAGGTTCATGTGTCCAGGAGTCCATCTGTGTCCCCTCAGATATTCTCCCTTCCCCACTTCCTGTCCTATTCTATCCTACCTTCCCCAGGTTCATGTGTCCAGGAGTCCATCTGTGTCCCCTCAGATATTCTCCCTTCCCCACTTCCTGTCCTATACTATCCTACCTTCCCCAGGTTAATGTGTCCAGGAGTCCATCTGTGTCCCCTCAGATATTCTCCCTTCCCCACTTCCTGTCCTATACCATCCTACCTTCCCCAGGTTCATGTGTCCAGGAGTCCATCTGTGTTCCCTCAGATTTTCTCCCTTCCCCACTTCCTGTCCTATACTATCCTACCTTCCCCAGGTTAATGTGTCCAGGAGTCCATCTGTGTCCCCTCAGATATTCTCCCTTCCCCACTTCCTGTCCTATACCATCCTACCTTCCCCAGGTTCATGTGTCCAGGAGTCCATCTGTGTTCCCTCAGATTTTCTCCCTTCCCCACTTCCTGTCCTATACCATCCTACCTTCCCCAGGTTCATGTGTCCAGGAGTCCATCTGTGTCCCCTCAGATATTCTCCCTTCCCCACTTCCTGTCCTATTCTATCCTACCTTCCCCAGGTTCATGTGTTCAGGAGTCCATCTGTGTCCCCTCAGATATTCTCCCTTCCCCACTTCCTGTCCTATTCTATCCTACCTTCCCCAGGTTCATGAGTCCAGGAATCTATCCGTGGGCCCCCGGATGTCTTCCCTTCCTCTGAAGCCGTGGAAACTGTTTTCGTATTTTTGTTGCCTAACTCAGTCCCACCCCGAAGATCAGCAGTCCCAACCCAGGTCCGTGGTTCCAAGTGTTCATCCATACACCCTTCACCACTTCCCCGATGTCAGCAAGTCCCACCTCAGGTCCGTGGTTCCAGGTCACACCTTTCACCACCTCCCAGAAGTCAGCAAGTCCCACCCCAGGTCCATAGTTCCAAGTGTTCATCCATACACCCTTCACCACTTCCCTGAGGTCAGCAGTTTCAGCCAGCCTTGAAGCACTGTCCATATATGATATTACTACACAAGTGTATTAATGTCAGTATACAGAGGAAGGTGTTATTATAGAGGAGGACACGCAGATAATCTGCGCTTTGTAATAACATCCACCTGGACAGACTCGAACGTCGACTACCTGAGACAGGAGAGTTCTCTATCACAGTTCGTCCACCAAGAACTGGCCACTAGTGAAAATTGGGAACATATATTTATATTTAATATTGTACCTATGTCAATTATTACATTATTCAATTATTTATTCGAATAAGTGTATTTGTTAGCGTTTTTATGTGCGTAAATTAGTGTCGGTGTGTGAACCTTTGTGTTCCCTGCACGATAACTGTAATTAATTGTTATTCGTTATCGTTTTTTTTTCTTGTTGTTGATCTTTTATGGCATGGTACACTATGGTTCTCAAGCACACGCTCTTCTATTCACTAAATTCTGGATTTCCACATACAAATCCTACATACACATCAGACATACAGTAGCACGAATAAAGCAACACACACACAAACACAATCTTCGGTATCAAACATACACGTATATTTATTCAACAATGCATATTATCCTCTCCTTTCGGTATTACTAGTATATAAACAAACAAACATGCATCTACACCTCACACTTCTTCCTACGCTATACACACACACACACACACACACACACACATACACACACACACACACACACACACACACACACACACACACACACACACACACACACACACACACACACATGTAAGTCATGTGTACAAACATGGAAGCACCTTCAGGAGACAGTGACGGGTCACCACCTGGAAAGATTGGTGTCAGGACGTAGTTCCTGCTGATTATATTACCATCGTCATTATTAAACTTTTAAGTTTCCTTGTTACTAGTTAATGGTCCAAAACTTACTGAAAAGTATTCCTACGTGTCAGTCTCGTATGTGCGGGTTATTTATGTATGTATTAATGTATAGTTTTTAAATCTATACATGTATTTATGAATATTTGAGCATCTCTATACATATGAATATCCTATAATCATGGCTATCATCACCAAGAACAACATTCATGTTCACTATGATGAATGAACACATACAAGAACAACATTCATGTTCACTATGATGAATGAACACATACAAGAACAACATTCATGTTCACTATGATGAATGAACACATACAAGAACAACATTCATGTTCACTATGATGAATGAACACATACAAGAACAACATTCATGTTCACTATGATGAATGATCACATACAAGAACAACATTCATGTTCACTATGATGAATGAACACATACAAGTACACGGTGTACAGATTCTTGAACGATTCCTTACTAAGGTATCGGAATCCTGTTCTCAGGTTTGCCAGGCGCCCATATGCTGCAACAGTTGTCTAGCTGATGTGTGCTTCCGGAGACGTGCTCGGTGTTATACTCACCCCAAGATCTTTCTCCCTAAGCGAGGTTTGCAGTCTTTCGTCACCTAGCCTATACTCTGACTGCGGTCTTCTTTGCCCTTCCCCGATCTTCATGACTTTGCATTTGGCGGGGTTACATTCGAGGAGCCAGTTGCTAGACAACGTGTCCAGCCTGTCTAGGTCTCTTTGTAATCCTGCCTGATCCTCATCTCATTTAATTCTCCTCATTAACTTCACATCATCTGCGAACAGGGACACTTCTGAGTCTATCCCTTCCATCATGTCATTCACATATACCAGAAATAGCACTGGTCCTAGGACTGACCACTGTGGGACCCCGCTCGTCACAGGCGCCGTCTGTGATACCTCATCACGTACCATGACTCGTTGTTGCCTCCCTGTCAGGAATTCTTTGATCCATTGCAGTGCCCTTTCTGTTATACGTGCCTGGTCCTCCAGCTTGAGAAGATCTGTGTCGAAGGCCTTCTTGCAGCCCAAGAAAATGCAAACAACCCACCCCTCTCTCTCTTACTTCTGTTACTTTGTCATGAAACTCCAGAAGGTTTGTGACACAGGATTTGCCTTCCATGAATCCGTGATGGTCGTCATTTATGATCTTGTTCCGTTCCAGGTAGTCCAACAGTCTCCTCCTGATGATCTTCTCCATGACTTTGCATACTATACACGTCAGTGACACTGGTCTATAGTTTAGTGCCTCGTTTCCGTCTCCTTTCTTAAAAATGGGGACAATATTTACCGTCTTTCATAACTCAGGAAGTTGCCCAGTTACAAGGGATGGGTTGAAAATTGTGGTTAGTGGCACAATCAGCATCTCTGGTCCCTCTGTAAGGACCGACGGAGAGATGTCCGGTCCCACCGCCTTTGAGGTATCAAGGCTACTTAGCAGCTTCTTCACCTCCTCAGTTGTGTGTATTTCATCCAACACTTGTTGGTGTTCCCCCCAGTTTTGTCTTCCCAGAGTCCTTCCTGTCTTTACTGTAAATACTTCCTTAAATCTCGTGGTGAGCTCCTCACATACCTCTTGATCGTTTCTTGTGAGCTCCCTACCTACTTTCCACAGCCTGATTACCTGGTCTTTGACTGTTGTCTTCCTCCTATTGTGGGTATACATGACTTTTGATGCTATGCTGTTTTCTTACTGTCGCTGGACCTCCCTCCTTATCTGTGTGTGTGTGTTTGTGTGTGTGTGTGTGTACTCACCTATTTGTACTCACCTATTTGTGGTTGCAGGGGTCGAGTCCTAGCTCCTGGCCCCGCCTCTTCACCGGTTGCTACTAGGCCCTCTCTCTCCCCGCTCCATGAGTTTTATCAAACCTCGTCTTAAAACTGTGTATGGTTCCTGCCCCCACTACGTCATTTTCTAGGCTATTCCACTGCCTTACAACTCTATGACTGAAGAAATACTTCCTACTATCTCTCTGACTCATTTGTGTCTTCAACTTCCAATTGTGGCCTCTTGTTTCTGTGTCCCCTCCCTGGAACATCCTGTCCTTGTCCACCTTGTCTATTCCACGCAGTATTTTATATGTCGTTATCATGTCTCCCCTGACCCTCCTGTCCTCCAGTGTCGTCAGGCCGATTTCCCTTAATCTTTCTTCATAGGACATTCCCCTTAGCTCTGGAACTAACCTTGTTGCAAACCTTTGTACTTTCTCTAGTTTCTTGGCGTGCTTTATCAAGTGCGGGTTCCAAACAGGTGCTGCATACTCCAGTATGGGCCTGACATACGCGGTGTACAGTGTCTTGAATGATTCCTTACTAAGGTATCGGAATGCTGTTCTTAGGTTTGCCAGGCGCCCATATGCTGCAGCAGTTATCTGATTGATGTGTGCTTCCGGAGACATGCTCGGTGTTATACTCACCCCAAGATCTTTCTCCTTGAGTGAGGTTTGCAGTCTTTGGCCACCTAGCCTATACTCTGTCTGTGGTCTTCTGTGCCCTTCCCCTATCTTCATGACTTTGCATTTGGCAGGATTAAATTCGAGAAGCCATTTGCTGGACCAGGTGTCCAGTCTGTCCAGGTCTCTTTGAAGTCCTGCCTGGTCCTCATCAGATTTAATTCTCCTCATTAACTTCACATCATCTGAAAACAGGGACACTTCTGAGTCTAACCCTTCCGTCATGTCGTTCACATATACCAAAAATAGCACTGGTCCTAGGACCGACCCCTGTGGGACCCCGCTCGTCACAGGTGCCCACTGTGATACATCATTACGTACCATGACTTGTTGTCGCCTCCCTGTCAGGTATTCTCTGATCCATTGCAGTGCCCTTCCTGTTATATGCGCCTGATGCTCTAGCTTCTGCACTAATCTCTTGTGAGGAACTGTGTCAAAGGCCTTCTTGCAGTCCAAGAAGATGCAATCAACCCACCCCTCTCTCTCTTGTCTTACTTCTGTTATTTTATCATAAAACTCCAGAAGGTTTGTGACACAGGATTTGCCTTCCGTGAATCCGTGCTGGTTGGCATTTATACTCCTGTTCCGTTCCAGGTGCTCCACCACTCTCCTCCTGATAATCTTCTCCATAATTTTGCATACTATACACGTCAATGACACAGGTCTATAGTTTAGTGCCTCTTTTCTGTCTCCTTTTTTGAAAATGGGAAGTACATTTGCCGTCTTCCATACCTCAGGTAGTTGCCCAGTTTCCAGGGATGTGTTGAAGATTGTGGTAAGTGGTACGCACAACATATCTGCTCCCTCTCTAAGGACCCACGGAGAGATGTTGTCCGGTCCCATTGCCTTTGAGGTATCGATGTCCCTTAGCAGTTTCTTCACCTCCTCTTCATCTGTATGTATGTCGTCCAACACTTGTTGGTGTATTCCATGTTGGTGTCCCCATCTGGTCTGTGTGTGTGTGTGTGTGTGTGTGTGTGTGTGTGTGTGTGTGTGTGTGTGTGTGTGTGTGTGTGTGTTTGTGTGTGTGTGTGTGTGTGTGTGTGTGTGTGTGTGTGTGTGTGTGTGTGTGTGTGTGTGTGAGTCTGTGTGTGTGTGTAATATATATTTGCTAGGGTTCCAAATACATATTACAGCAAGATATCGCAAAATACAGCAGTAACGGAGACAGTAACATTGAGACAAACTAGCCAGTCAGGTTGCACGTCTGGCTGCCGGAATCTTTATGTCAACAGATTGAGACTACCATGATGGTCGAGTTTATGACTGAGATTTACTGACTTTTTTTTTGTTTTGTTTTTGTGTGTATTGTGGATACTTTTAGTTGTATTAATATTTTATAAGGTTTTATAAGTGCAGATGAGAAAAGGGAGATCCTAGGAGATGTTAAGTGAATGTGTTAGGAATGTTGAGTCATACAAGATAATTGCTGGAAGTGACACGAATGATCAGTGTGGGAGACACTGTTGTGGAAGCTGCAGTAAGAAAGTTTGAAGTGCTTGATGTAAATAATAATGTGGGACCTTTACCTCACCTCAACAACACAGTAAACATGTCAACATACAGGAACAATAAATAACAAAAAGAGGCACAATACAGTGACTGGAACGATACACAAATAACCCGCACATAAAAGAGAGAAGCTTACGACGACGTTTTGGTCCGACTTAGAACAATAAAGTAATGCAGAGAAACGCTATAGAAACACGCAATAACAATACAGTAACTTAAATAGAGAAACACGGAATAAAATTGCTACTGTAATATGCAAGAACTGCATACTAACACATAAAATACTGTATTAACACAGGAGAACAGTACAATAACTTAAGGAAAGTAACTAATAATAACAAGAGAACAACACAAAACAATAAAGTATAATGTAACACTGAAGAACTGTACAGTAACACAAAGAAACAATAGTGTAACACACATGAAAAGTACAATAACATACAGTAAAACAGTATAGCTGAACACAAGTACCTAACAAGAGTAGAGCAAGAGAATAACACACAAAACATCAGTATTGAAGACATTAAGACAGAGAGAGAGAAGTGAGAGAAGTGAGAGAAGTGAGAGAAGGAGAGAGAAGTGAAGACATGAAAAATTAAAAGCATGAGAGAGACTAACATTTAACAATGCACAAGAGTGTTTTTTGCAATATCCAGTACAAGATTTTCTCAGTTGTTACTTCCTTATATCTTCACATTTATCGTTAAAAATATCTACAAAATACTATATAATAACATTCTCTATCCCGATTATTAAGAATTCTATTAAAATATAAAACATAATTTAAATATGATTTTAGAAGCTGTGTGAGACAATACAGATATGTGTGTGACATAGTGTTGGATAATATGTATTGAAAGAGTGCTGGCAAAATTTTATATATATATATATATATATATATATATATATATATATATATATATATATATATATATATATATATATATATATATATAATATATATATATATATATATATATATATATATATATATATATATATATATATATATATATATATATATATATATATATATATATATATATATATATATATATATACAAAACAACCACTGTGACAGAATAATGAAATTCCAAGCGCTTTCGTGACTACTCACATTATCAAGGAACAATCATTGTTCCTAACTAACGTTAGTAGTCACGAAAGCCCTTGGAATTTCATTATTTTTTCACAGTGGTTGTTTTGCATATTCTAAAATCTACTGTTTACTGTGATCTTATTATCTTATTGCATATATATATATATATATATATATATATATATATATATATATATATATATATATATATATATATATATATATATATATATATATATATATATATATATATGTCGTGCCGAATATGTAAAACTGGTCAATTAGCAAGAACTCATTTAAAATTAAATCCTTTCTGAAATTGTCTCTTATACGTTTAAAGCTAGATTTTTTTCATTAATGTTGGTGTAAAAAATTTTAATTTTGCTCCAAAAGAATCTTAGAAAACTTACCTAACCTTATTATAACAAGAACAATTTATTTTAGCCTAACCCAACTAAATATATTTTAGATTTGTTTACAATAATTTAATACTAAATAAACCCAGTGAAATAATTTTTTTTCGTTAGGTTCAGAATGATTTTGGCTAAATTATTGCATACACAAATTTTTGCTTGTCCTATATCGCAATATGAACGTTGCTATTTAAGCCAAGATCGCATATTCTGCCTATTCGGCACGACATATATATATATATATATATATATATATATATATATATATATATATATATATATATGTATATATATATATATATATATATATATATATATATATATATATATATATATATATATATATATATATATATATATATATATATATATATATAAATATATATATACATATATATATATATATATATATATATATATATATATATATATATATATATATATATATATATATATATATATATATATATATATATATATATATATACATATGTATGTATGTATATATATGTTGTGCCGAATATGTAAAACTGGCCAGTTAGCATGAACTCATTTAAAATTAAGTCCTTTCTGAATTTTTTTCTTATACGTTTAAAGATATATTTTTTTCATTAATGTTAATGTAAAAATTTTTAATTTTGCACCAAAACAATCTTAGAAAACTTACCTAACCTTATCATATCAAGAGCAATTTATTTTAGCCTAACCCAACTAAATATATTTTAAATACGTTTACAATAATTTAATACTAAACAAACACAATCAAATATTTTTTTTTCGATAGGTTCAGAATGATTTTGGCGAAATTATTGCATACACAAATTTTCACTTGTCCTATATGGCAAGATGAGCGTTGCTATTTAAGCCAAGATCGCAAGTTCTGCCTATTCGGCACGACATATATATATATATATATATATATATATATATATATATATATATATATATATATATATATATATATATATATGTGTGTGTGTGTGTGTGTGTGTGTGTGTGTGTGTGTGTGTGTGTGTGTGTGTGTGTGTGTGTGTGTGTGTCTGTAATTATGTAATTGTGTGTTTGAAATTAAAATACATGTACAACATTTGGGTATCATTATTGTAGACGTTTCGCCATCCGGTGGCTTTATCAATACAAATTCCAGGACATAATTTGAAGACAGTAGAACTATATACAGAAGATGAGGCAATCAGTCCCTCAGCCTTGGAGTTGGTGCAAAGAACACCGTAGTCGCATTTACTTATGGACGTTTCAGTGACTTGCATATATATAAGAAGACGAACTGCAACAAAGAAAGGCAACTGATAACTTTTTTGCAGCAGATTTCTTGGTGGGAAGACAGAGTCACATACGGACACAGATATAAACAATAAGTGAAAACAAAACAAAAATAACGAACAGCCTTTGTCCCTGACTTTGTTTCTGGTACAGTTCACAACAGCCTTTGTCCCTGACTTTGTTTCAGGTACAGTTCACAACTGTCTTTGTCCCTGACTTTGTTTCTGGTACAGTTCACAACTGTCTTTGTCCCTGACTTTGTTTCTGGTACAGTTCACAACAGTCTTTGTCCCTGACTTTGTTTCTGGTACAGTTCACAACTGTCTTTGTCCCTGACTTTGTTTCTGGTACAGTTCACAACTGTCTTTGTCCCTGACTTTGTTTCTGGTACAGTTCACAACTGTCTTTGTCCCTGACTTTGTTTCTGGTACAGTTCACAACTGTCTTTGTCCCTGACTGTTTCTGGTACAGTTCACAACTGTCTTTGTCCCTGACTTTGTTTCTGGTACAGTTCACAACTGTCTTTGTCCCTGACTTTGTTTCTGGTACAGTTCACAACTGTCTTTGTCCCTGCATTTGTTTCTGGTACAGTTCACAACTGTCTTTGTCCCTGCATTTGTTTCTGGTACAGTTCACAACTGTCTTTGTCCCTGACTTTGTTTCTGGTACAGTTCACAACTGTCTTTGTCCCTGTCTTTGTTTCTGGTACAGATCACAACTGGTGGACACAGTCTTAGATAAAATTGAAAAATATTGTTTAATTTAAATAAAATATTAGTGTTTGTCCATTGAGGTTGATTATACCAAGCAATGTATATGTCGAAATTGTGACTGACAGAGTGATGGAAAAGATAAAATATAAGTAATAAATAACTGGCTGGGTTTAGAAAGAGGAAGGATATGTGTGTATCAACATAATCTTGCAAACGTTGAATAAACAGAAAAAACGAATTGTTAAAAAAGACATTGTGTTTGTTGCCACAGTTGCTAAAGTACAAGTAAATAAAAACAGCAGTATCGAGGAAACTGTTGTTTTTATCACTTGTACCTTAGTCCCCGTCACTTGTACCTTAGCCCACGTCACTTGTACCTTAGTCCACGTCACTTGTACCTTAGTCCACGTCACTTGTACTTTAGTCCACGTCACTTGTACCTTAGTCCACGTCACTTGTACCTTAGTCCACGTCACTTGTACCTTAGTCCACGTCACTTGTACCTTAGTCCACGTCACTTGTACCTTAGTCCACGTCACTTGTACCTTAGCCCACGTCACTTGTACCTTAGCCCACGTCACTTGTACCTTAGCCCACGTCACTTGTACCTTAGCCCACGTCACTTGCACCTTAGTCCACGTCACTTGTACCTTAGTCCACGTCACTTGTACCTTAGCCCACGTCACTTGTACCTTAGCACACGTCACTTGTACCTTAGTCCACGTCACTTGTACCTTAGTCCACGTCACTTGTACCTTAGCCCACGTCACTTGTACCTTAGCCCACGTCACTTGCACCTTAGTCCACGTCACTTGTACCTTAGCCCACGTCACTTGTACCTTAGCCCACGTCACTTGTACCTTAGCCCACGTCACTTGTACCTTAGCCCACGTCACTTGTACCTTAGTCCACGTCACTTGCACCTTAGCCCATGTCACTTGTACCTTAGCCCACGTCACTTGTACCTTAGCCCACGTCACTTGTACCTTAGCCCACGTCACTTGTACCTTAGTCCACGTCACTTGTACCTTAGCCCACGTCACTTGTACCTTAGCCCACGTCACTTGTACCTTAGCCCACGTCACTTGTACATTAGCCCACGTCACTTGTACCTTAGCCCACGTCACTTGTACCTTAGCCCACGTCACTTGTACCTTAGTCCACGTCACTTGTACCTTAGCCAATGTCACTTGTACCTTAGCCCACGTCACTTGTACCTTAGCCCACGTCACTTGTACCTTAGTCCACGTCACTTGTACCTTAGCCCACGTCACTTGTACCTTAGCCCACGTCACTTGTACCTTAGCCCACGTCACTTGTACCTTAGTCCACGTCACTTGTACCTTAGCCCACGTCACTTGTATCTTAGCCCACGTCACTTGTACCTTAGCCCACGTCACTTGTACCTTAGCCCACGTCACTTGTACCTTAGCCCACGTCACTTGTACCTTAGCCCACGTCACATGTACCTTAGTCAACGTCACTTGTACCTTAGCCCACGTCACTTGTACCTTAGCCCACGTCACTTGTACCTTAGCCCACGTCACTTGTACATTAGCCCACGTCACTTGTACCTTAGCCCACGTCACATGTACCTTAGTCAACGTCACTTGAACCTTAGCCCACGTCACTTGTACCTTAGCCCACGTCACTTGTACCTTAGTCCACGTCACTTGTACCTTAGCCCACGTCACTTGTACCTTAGCTCTCGTCATTTGTACCTTAGCACACGTCACTTGTACCTTAGTCCACGTCACTTGTACCTTAGCCCACGTCACTTGTACCTTAGCCCACGTCACTTGTACCTTAGCCCACGTCACTTGTACCTTAGCCCACGTCACTTGTACATTAGTCCACGTCACTTGTACCTTAGCCCAGGTCACTTGTATCTTAGTCCACGTCACTTGTACCTTAGCCCACGTCACTTGTACCTTAGCCCACGTCACTTGAACCTTAGCCCACGTCACTTGTACCTTAGCCCACGTCACTTATACCTTAGTCCACGTCACTTGTACCTTAGTCCACGTCACTTGTACCTTAGCCCACGTCACTTGTACCTTAGCCCACGTCACTTGTACCTTAGTCCACGTCACTTGTACCTTAGCCCACGTCACTTGTACCTTAGCTCTCGTCATTTGTACCTTAGCACACGTCACTTGTACCTTAGTCCACGTCACTTGTACCTTAGCCCACGTCACTTGTACCTTAGCCCACGTCACTTGTACCTTAGCCCACGTCACTTGTACCTTAGCCCACGTCACTTGTACATTAGTCCACGTCACTTGTACCTTAGCCCAGGTCACTTGTATCTTAGTCCACGTCACTTGTACCTTAGCCCACGTCACTTGTACCTTAGCCCACGTCACTTGTACCTTAGCCCACGTCACTTGTACCTTAGCCCACGTCACTTATACCTTAGTCCACGTCACTTGTACCTTAGTCCACGTCACTTGTACCTTAGCCCACGTCACTTGTACATTAGCCCACGTCACTTGTACCTTAGCCCACGTCACTTGTACATTAGCCCACGTCACATGTACCTTAGCCCACGTCACTTGTACCTTAGCCCACGTCACTTGTACCTTAACCCACGTCACTTGTACCTTAGCCCACGTCACTTGTACCTTAGCCCACGTCACTTATACCTTAGTCCACGTCACTTGTACCTTAGTCCACGTCACTTGTACCTTAGCCCACGTCACTTGTACCTTAGTCCACGTCACTTGTACCTTAGCCCACGTCACTTGTACCTTAGCTCTCGTCATTTGTACCTTAGCACACGTCACTTGTACCTTAGTCCACGTCACTTGTACCTTAGCCCACGTCACTTGTACCTTAGCCCACGTCACTTGTACCTTAGCCCACGTCACTTGTACCTTAGCCCACGTCACTTGTACATTAGTCCACGTCACTTGTACCTTAGCCCAGGTCACTTGTATCTTAGTCCACGTCACTTGTACCTTAGCCCACGTCACTTGTACCTTAGCCCACGTCACTTGTACCTTAGCCCACGTCACTTGTACCTTAGCCCACGTCACTTATACCTTAGTCCACGTCACTTGTACCTTAGTCCACGTCACTTGTACCTTAGCCCACGTCACTTGTACATTAGCCCACGTCACTTGTACATTAGCCCACGTCACTTGTACCTTAGCCCACGTCACTTGTACATTAGCCCACGTCACATGTACCTTAGCCCACGTCACTTGTACCTTAGCCCACGTCACTTGTACCTTAGCCCACGTCACTTGTACCTTAGCCCACGTCACTTGTACCTTAGCCCACGTCACTTGTACCTTAGTCCACGTCACTTGTACCTTAGCCCACGTCACTTGTACGTTAACCCACGTCACTTGTACCTTAGTCCACGTCACTTGTACCTTAGTCCACGTCACTTGTACCTTAGCCCACGTCACTTGTACATTAGCCCACGTCACTTGTACCTTAGCCCACGTCACTAGTACATTAGCCCACGTCACTTGTACCTTAGCCCACGTCACTTGTACCTTAGCCCACGTCACTTGTACCTTAGCCCACGTCACTTGTACCTTAGCCCACGTCACTGTTTTATTCACAGCAGTATCGAACACACTGCTGAAATCGTTTTTTTTTACTACCGTGAAGGTCGATTTTATCAATAAGGAGATTTTTTAGTGTGGACGAAAGAGTGATGGTTCCTGAGAAATGTTAAGTGAAACTTTTGGGAATTCTGAGTCAACAAAATTGTTTTAGTAAACATAAATACCATTGTGGGAGACACTGTTGTGGAAGATGTTGTAGGAAACTACAGGAGTCAATTAAAATTGACGGGAAACAATTTCTTTATTTCGGGTTTATTTCCTGTGCAAATTAATTTAATTTAAAGAAAAGTGAGAGAAAATGCAGATATGCGTGTGTGACAGAGTTTGGATTGTAAGATAATATACGTGTGCGAGAGAATTAGATGTTAGAGAGGTACGAGAGAAATACATGTGTTGTGGTTATTGTGTGCATGTGATGCGCTGTATGACCCTTGTGGTTTAGCGCTTCTTCTTTATTATAATAATAATATATGCATGTGTGTCTGTGTGAATGTACTTGTGAACTTTCATATTTACTTGTGGACGTTTCAGTGCCTTGAAAATTGCAACAAAAAAAAAAGCTGATAAATTTTGTGTAACAGATTTGCTAATGGGAAGACAGAGTCACACTCGGACTCACATTCATACACAGTAAAACTTTTAGAAATACACATATACAGCTCCGTAAGTGAAAACAAAATAAAAATTGAACACATAATGAAACATAAATAGAAGTCTGAGATTTTCACTAACTAACCTCACCTTGGTGGCCGAGTTGGATGAGAGTTTGTTCTCGTCTAGCTGACTACTGTTCCAGGCTGTCTTGGTGGGTGTAATTACAGGACGCAGTTTTCTGTGTGTCCCCTCCTGTAATTCCACCCACCTGGACAGTCTCGGCAGTAGACCAGCTAGACAAGACCAAGTTACCATCCAACAAGGTCACTGGGGAGGGGCCAACACATACACAACACACACGCACACACACGCCCACCCAAAACCACCCACCCGCCCAAACACCCACCCACCAAACCACCCAACCTCCCACCCAACCACCCGTCCACCTGGGAAAGTGAGGAAAGGAGTTCATCTGAGGGGACACAGATGGACTTCTAGACACACGCAACTAGGGAAAGCATCAAAACAACCGGGAGTGGGAAGTGTGGAAGGGTTGACATCCGGGGGCCCACGGATGGAGACCTGGAAACATAAACCACACCTGACTATGACCACACCTATGACCACAGTTCACATCACTACAACCATATCTCACAAAAACCACACCTCACTATGACCTCACCTCACTATGACCACACCTCACCATGATCCACACCTGGGAGTTCATCTGCGGAGACACAGATGGACTTCTGGACACACGGAACAAGGGAAAGCACCAAAACGACTGTGGAAGGGTTGATATCCGGGGGCCCACGGATGGAGACCTGGAAACATGAACCACACCTGACTATTACCGCACCTGTCTATGACCACACCTGACTATGAGAAAACCTCACTATAGGTGAGGTGATGACCTCGCCTATGCTAATTACACTGGTCAACAATTTTTGAAAAGTTGTATGCTTCTTAAATGAGATTAGTGAATTCTTAGATATTTTCATGTCATGAATCGAGATATCACCTTGATTATTTTATTATAAAGTACAATATGTGTCAGTATGTTCTAAACTCTAATCCGTACCTACTCTCTGCCTTTTTGCTTGACGCTTATAGTGGGCTGAAGAATCAACTCTTGCCCTGGTACCATTTTCCACAGTTCGTTGGAAAAAAGTCTAAGTGTGAGTTCAAAAAGTGGATTTTAAGTGACATGTTACATCCCATGTTCTTGTAAACCATGATGAGGTTTTCCACCAATTCTTCACAGTTGCTTTCCAGTTTTATGTGTAGTTGTGGTAGCAAAATTTTGTTTGGTTCAATGTGAGGTGGATGTTGAACATTTTTCATCCCAGGTTCCAATGATTGACGGAGTGACCAGTGAGAACCTCTTGCACGAGTCACACTCACATAACAATGATTGACGGGGTGACCAGTGGGAACCTCTTGCACGACTGTCACACTCACATAACAATGATTGACGGGGTGACCAGTGGGAACCTCTTGCACGACTGTCACACTCACGTAACAAGCAAGCTATGAAAATCACCTAACTTTCACCTCAAAATATAAACCATCTTCTATGACTGCTGGAACAATAATGACAGGCAGTGAGACTGAGTGTGGTAAGAAACACACTGTCACAAGCCTGTTGGAACCTGTTGTGACACGTAGGTGTATATTGAAACCAATTTTAGCCATGATATTCATAATCAGTTGTTGTGTTATATGAATGAATATGTCAAAATTGTGATTGAACGAGTGATGGAAAAGAAGTGGCTAGAAAAGTACCTCATAATAATTATAGAACAAAAGAGTACAGTACAGTAACACAAAAGAAAAATACTGTAACACACAAGAAAAGTACAATAATATACATCACAGCAGTACAGCAGTAAACAAGTACCACACAAGAACAAAACAATAAAATAAGGGAAGAGATAATAATACAAGATAATACATAAAACAGCAGTATGGAAGACATTAAGACAGAGTTGTACTGGCCAGGTTGTAACATCAACACCAACAATCCATTTTGTCCAGAGGTTGACTCTTATTTTCTTTCCATAGATTTTTTTTGTTGTGTTTGCGAATATTTTTGTCAATATAGCGAATGTGAAGACATGAGAGAGACTATTTAATAATTCAAAAGAATTTTTTTTTTCTATATCCAGTACAAGATTCTCTCAGTTGCTACTTCCTTATATCTTCACATTTATCATTAATTAAGGATATCTACAGAATACTACGGAACAGCATTCTACATCTCGATTATTCAGAATTCTAAGAAGACGAACTACAACAAAAAACAGGAAGCTGATAAATTTTTTGTAGCAGATTTCTTGGTGGGAAGACAGGAGGAAGTTGTCAGTAGCTCCAGGAGAAAGTTGTAAGTATCTCCAGGAGGAAGTTGTAAGTAGCTCCAGGAGAAAGTTGTAAGTATCTCCAGGAGGAAGTTGTAAGTAGCTCCAGGAGAAAGTTGTAAGTATCTCCAGGAGGAAGTTGTAAGTAGCTCCAGGAGAAAGTTGTATCTCCAGGAGGAAGTTGTAAGTAGCTCCAGGAGGAAGTTGTAAGTATCTCCAGAAGGAAGTTGTCAGTATCTTCCGGAGGAAGTTGTCAGTACAATAACTGCTCTGACATATAACACTAATTATGAAGCAACACAAGTAACAAATACAGAGAGTAGACAATTACGATATGTAATTAATACTTATAAAACTTATGCAAAATACATATTTATGCAAAGTTTACTGTTAAACTAACAAAGTTTACTGTTAAACTAACAAAGTTTACTGTTAAACTAACAAAGTTTACTGTTAAACTAACAAAGTTTACTGTTAAACTAACAAAGTTTACTGTTAAACTAACAAAGTTTACTGTTAAACTAACAAAGTTTACTGTTAAACTAACAAAGTTTACTGTTAAACTAACAAAGTTTACTGTTAAACTAACAAAGTTTACTGTTAAACTAACAAAGTTTACTGTTAAACTAAGAAAGTTTACTGTTAAACTAACAAAGTTTACTGTTAAATTAACAAAGCAGTAATTAAAATATTGTTAAATATATTTAATAAATGAAATAAACACAAAATATCATGTTTACTAATAACTGAAAATGTTTTATATTTAATATATGAATTATATTCATACATTTCAGATTATTATATATGAATGTGTTGATATCTATTTATTTTTTTAATTTGATATAATTGCCAAAGTTAATTACAGAAAATTAAAATAAAACGAACATTGAAAACGTTTAGACGGTCATATAGATGAGATTTGTCTGTGCTTCCACACCTGTGCTTGTCTGTGCTTCCACACCTGTGCTTGTCTGTGCTTCCACACCTGTGCTTGTCTGTGCTTCCACACCTGTGCTTGTCTGTGCTTCCTCACATGTGCTTGTCTGTGCCTCCACACCTGTGCTTCTCTGTGCTTCCACACCTGTGCTTGTCTGTGCTTCCACACATGTGCTTGTCTGTGCTTCCACACCTGTGCTTGTCTGTGTTTCCACACCTGTGCTTCTCTGTGCTTCCACACCTGTGCTTGTCTGTGCTTCCACACCTGTGCTTGTCTGTGCTTCCACACATGTGCTTGTCTGTGCTTCCACACCTGTGCTTGTCTGTGCTTCCACACCTGTACTTGTCTGTGCTTCCACACCTGTGCTTGTCTGTGCTTTCACACCTGTGCTTGTCTGTGCTTCCACACCTGTGCTTGTCTGTGCTTCCACGCCTGTGCTTGTCTGTGCTTCCACACCTGTGCTTGTCTGTGCTTCCACACCTGTGCTTGTCTGTGCTTCCACACCTGTGCTTGTCTGTGCTTCCTCACATGTGCTTGTCTGTGCCTCCACACCTGTGCTTCTCTGTGCTTCCACACCTGTGCTTGTCTGTGCTTCCACACCTGTGCTTGTCTGTGCTTCCACACATGTGCTTGTCTGAGCTTCCACACATGTGCTTGTCTGTGCTTCCACACCTGTGCTTGTCTGTGTTTCCACACCTGTGCTTGTCTGTGCTTCCTCACATGTGCTTGTCTGTGCTTCCACACCTGTGCTTGTCTGTGCTTCCACACCTGTGCCTGTCTGTGCTTCCACACCTGTGCTTGTCTGTGCTTCCACACCTGTGCTTGTATGTGCTTCCTCACATGTGCTTGTCTGTGCTTCCACACCTGTGCTTGTCTGTGCTTCCACACCTGTGCTTGTATGTGCTTCCTCACATGTGCTTGTCTGTGCTTCCACACCTGTGCTTGTCTGTGCTTCCACACATGTGCTTGTCTGTGCTTCCACACATGTGCTTGTCTGTGCTTCCATACCTGTGCTTGTATCGTAGGGGTTCTTAAATGGAGATATCGAGGGTTGAAGGTAGACACACTTGTTGGATGGTAACGATATATATTGTCAGACTCTGATGATGGGAAATTGAGCCCACTGCCTTGCCTGTCTTCGCCTGGATGTCTACGCCGACTGAGAGGGAGGCAGAGGTACGAGCCTACACATGCGCATCCCGTGACGTCACACAAAGTCACAGGCCTAAAAGGGATCTCCTATCTAAAGCACATGGATGATACTATATGCTATGCTATATAACACAGGGATCAGCAACTATGCTGACAGCTCGGTCATGTTACGTATGTCGTCTCGACATACACTACTATCTTATAGGCTGAACAGGCAGGCAGTTCTGGGCTGATTCTATACAATAACAAATTCATATATAACTTAGAACTAATGGATGGTATCATAATGAGTTTTAACGTAATGCATTACAAATTATAAGAACAAATCATTGTACAATATGGGTGGAATTGATCGATCGATCTGTATTCATGCACTCTACGGATTCTGAGGAAGAATAAATATATATATACAAGGTGAAATTAACAGCAAAGGCATCTGGTGCATTCAGACTATTACTGTCAATTCTCAGAATACGGAGGGAACGTGAATACGAAAAAAAAATTTCTGAAAAACTAATCAGTTAATAACAAACAGTTGACAATTTACTTCATCTCGGACATCTAGTTATACAGACTATGTACATTTAAACCCAATTCTGCGAGGGTGAGGTTTACATATGCAGAATGGTTATCATCTCTGGGAGGATCGAATTCCTCTGCAATGGCTAACACATGCCTTGACTGAGGGGGATCTAAACGAGTATCTACAAAAGATACTTGTGGGTTTCTCATTACTTGTCGAGTACGCAAGGAGTAACGACATTCAGGTTGATTATCTGACTGAGTATCTAAGGTAGAGGGTACAGAGTCAAGAGGATTTTCAGCATCTGTCACATTAGTCTGGGTAGCAATATCATCAAAATCGCATACTAATTTCATATGATCTAAATGCGATTCTTTGTACTTGCCAGTACTAATTTCTCTAACCTTATACTTATTACCAGAGATATGTTCTACAACTCGATAAGGTCCGACAAACTTTTGATCGAGCTTAGGCATTTCGGATGTTTTGTTGAAATTTGTCAGCATTTCTCTTGAACCTACTTTGACTTTTGACGGCTTAGCACGGCTATTAGTTACTCTAGTAAATTCTGCTGTTGATTTATGAAGTGTTTCACGGATTCTTCTAAAAACATTCTGAGCCATGCTGGTACGAGTTGCTACGAAATCATGAGGGTTGTAATTAGGTTTCGGAGTGGAATATAACAACTCATAGGGTAAACGCTTGTCTACACCATACAATGCATAATGTGGAGTATCACCTATGGAAGCATTGTAAGCAGAATTTTTGGCGCACTGGACATCTGGTATGACTTCATCCCAAGTTTCACTATTGGGGTTGATAGTGGCTCTCAGGACATCAAGTACTTTCTTATTGTGGAGAAACTACTACTCTAACTAGCAGTCATTGCAGGGATAGGCTGTGCACTCAAGGCAGTCTGAGTGTCCCCGGACACTCGAGGCAACGGAACACTATCCTGCAAGTCTGAAGGTGTAGGTGGAACACAGATGGGAGTGACAGAGTTACTAGTGCCTGACCGCTTGGCTACGTTAATAAGTAATTCACGGATCTATAGGAACTTAATCTGAACTTCACATTTCGCAGCACTTTAACAAATCTCAGATACAAGCTATGAGAACAAACACATTGCTCAAGGGCTAGGTATGGTCTTTCAGTCAGTAAGGGAATATTGGTACTGTGGACTGATTCATATTGACTTTGACTGGCATGATACACTAAGTGAACATTCAAAAGTGACTGGGACATCTTAGTAAAATTACTGAAGGGCATAAGGCAAAAAAAAAAAAATTGAAAGAATGACACAGTAAGCTTAAACGGGAAGAAAATGCTTAACGATTCTGCATAAGTAATTAAAAATTGACAGGTCACACAGTAAGCAAGGAAACTCACAGTCACAGAGAAAATGCTTATCTGAACAGACAACACTTTGAAAGTCAAGAGAACTTGTACTTTACTCAAATCTGATTTGCTCAACTTTTACTTTAAATTGAATGAATGGCACAGTAAGTTGTCTTTACTTTCAATGCAATAGGAAAATACACAACAAAATGATAAAATGGACTCAATAAAACTTGTGCAAAAATAAAACAGACACACAATTCACTGAAATAAAATAAAATGGCACAGAAGAATAAAATATTATGCACAGAACAGAGCATATAAAACTGCACTGAAATAAACTGTAGCAATGTTGCAAAATAACAATTGCTAATCAACAAGTACTGCATAAAATTTCTGCAAGAAAAACTTTAATGGCAACACAATATTTGCACAAGAATTATTGCAAAATGAGTCAAAGTGCAATAATAAAAATTATTACACACACAAGAAAAGAAATATATCAAGGAATGAACACTTTAACTCTTAACTGCACTCAAGCAAC
Organism: Cherax quadricarinatus; assembly: GCF_038502225.1. Classification (NCBI taxonomy): domain Eukaryota; kingdom Metazoa; phylum Arthropoda; class Malacostraca; order Decapoda; family Parastacidae; genus Cherax; species Cherax quadricarinatus. The sequence continues at coordinate 201,462 of NW_027195050.1, forward strand.
ACTTAACAGGCAAAAGAACAATTTACTCTAAAAGAAGAACTTAAAAATTGCACTAAGAGTGAATTTGTTCAATGAAACATGAAAAATAATAGGTGCTAAAACACATAACAAAAAGAGTTTGAATACTTACAGTGATGCAGAACACAACACATCAACATAAACACAATACTAGGATTTTCTTGCAATGAACTTGCTGTGTGAAAAATTTTGTAAAAATGATTTCTTGCTTGCACAAAATAATGGCACTATTGTCTGTGGAAATAAGACAAATTAGACACTGGCTAAATGAAAGAATATGAACACAAGTATGTTCAGCACACAGGGAACAAAATAAAAATACACAAAAGCTGGGAAGAAAAAATTATAACAGACAACACTGAGTTGTGATGTAGAATATGAGGTGAAAAATTACTGAAATACTTCACTGGAATACTGAGAACACTAGGTGATTCTGAAGTGTAAACACAAGTTCTATACTGCTCATATGTTGCACACACAACAAAGGAAAAACACTAAGACTGACTTAAGAAATCGTAATGACACGATTGCAAATAAACCATACCCCCGGCCGGGATTGAACCCGCGGTCATAGAGTCTCAAAACTCCAGCCCGTCGCGTTAGCCACTAGACCAGCTAGCCACAATAAGATTCATCCAACTAGGTATATTTCTACACCATAGGAAAGTTAGCACAGGCACCTCTGTGACCACAAATGCAAGTTTTTACAGACGAATCTCCAGCTAGCGTGGCCGTGACGAACTCTAGCTCAAGTCCCTTCACTGCCGTCAACATGACTTAAGAAATCGTAATGACACGATTGCAATCGTGTCATTACGATTTCTTAAGTCATGTTGATGGCAGTGAAGGGACTTGAGCTAGAGTTCGTCACGGCCACGCTAGCTGGGATTCGTCTGTAAAAACTTGCATTTGTGGTCACAGAGGTGCCTGTGCTAACTTTCCTATGGTGTAGAAATATACCTAGTTGGATGAATCTTATTGTGGCTAGCTGGTCTAGTGGCTAACGCGACGGGCTGGAGTTTTGAGACTCTATGACCGCGGGTTCAATCCCGGCCGGGGGTATGGTTTTGAAAAACACTAAGTATTTACTTCAAGTGTATAAAAAGACACACAACACAACAGACATAAGAAAATGCACGAAAATTAACACTGAATTAAGGAGATAAAAAAAAATTATTGCAAACACTGAGTCTAATCAAGAGTCACAGAATGTCACTAAGAAAATCACAGGAACACAAAAGAAATATCTCAACACTCGCAAATGTCTCTATGAAAAAAATATTAATTATCGCTGTAACGACCTGGTGTAGAATGAGGTTGATGGAGGAAGGTTGGAGGATTGTTCATGTCGTCTTGCTGCTGTCCTCTGCACAGGTGATCGTAGAACTGCGCTTACATCGACGATGAACTCACACAGGAGGCTTTTAACGGTGGCGCCACTGTCGAAGACACACTCTAGCTCTTGACCCCCTATGTGGTCCTTAAAATATGGTGCTGGAACCCTTAGTAGTGCGCCAAAACACTGGTGGAGGTTGGGTGAGTACCACAACACAGTGAGAGTAGTTGGGTTTGTGGGTTAACAGGGCTAAGACCGGGCACTGGTGAGACACCGTGGTCGTGGGTGGTTGGGCATATGGGTTGAACGGCGTAAGCCTCACTGAGAACACCCTCACTGCCGAAAAGATATTCTAAGCTGCTAGCATAAAATACATCCACGAAATACCACAACACCACAGGGATGAAAAAGAGCACTCTGAATTGCTTGGAGCTTGAATCACAAGCGATGAAGACTACTCACATGGCTTGCTTGAGTACTGGGGTAAGACACCTGGGTTAGTTGCTTGCTGGCTTATCTTAACCCTTCACACAGAATGGCTTGATAACTTCTCACGATGAGCACAGCAGAGATGGAAGCTGGCTTGGCAGGCAAAAGAATTGGATGAAGTAGACTAGGCTGGACTCGGTTGTTCTGACTCCCCCACCACAGACTGGAAACTGGCTTATTTTGCAAACTCGGGTCAACCCCTCGGGAGTGATGCAAATAAGCAGATAAACACTAATACAAAGAGACTGACCAGTGAATGGTGTAGAAGCTGTTAGGAGCTTGGGCGGGAGAACTGGCTTGAGGTAGCTGGCTGGGGTAGGTTGGCCTACTGGCGACACGAAATGGCCGTCTTGCTGGTCGAAAGAAATCTCCGTACATCGGTGTAATTATCAATTTTACGCCCACACCGCTGTCACCATTTATCGTAGGGGTTCTTAAATGGAGATATCGAGGGTTGAAGGTAGACACACTTGTTGGATGGTACCGATATATATTGACAGACTCTGATGATGGGAAATGGAGCCCACTGCCTTTGCCTGTCTTCGCCTGGATGCCTATGACGACTGAGAGGGAGGCAGAGGTATGAGCCTACACATCCGCATCCCGTGACATCACACAAAGTCACAGGCCTAAAAGGGATCTCCTATCTAAAGCACATGGATGATACTATATGCTATGCTATATAACACAGGGATCAGCAACTATGCTGACACTTGTCTGTGCTTCCACACATGTGCTTGTCTGTGCTTCCACACCTGTGCTTGTCTGTGCTTCCACACATGTACTTGTCTGTGATTCCACACCTGTGCTTGTCTGTGCTTCCTCACATGTGCTTGTCTGTGCTTCCACACCGGTGCTTGTCTGTGCTTCCACACATGTGCTTGTCTGTGCTTCCACACATGTGCTTCTTTGTGCTTCCACACCTGTGTTTGTCAGTGCTTCCACACCTGTGCTTGTCTATGCTCCCATACCTGTGTTTGTCTGTGCTTCCACACCTCTGCTTGTTTCTGTTTCCACAGCTGTAACTGTACATAAATGGTGTACAATACCCACAAGAAGAGCAGTTAGACACATGTGCACATATGTCTAATTCCTCAAAGCAGTGCTTGTTGTAGACAAACACCTGAGAGTTATAAACCAATAACTTCTATTCACTGGTTTAATAATTTGGAAAAACAGGAACTATAATGTTCGTCTGAATAAAGATATGTTGCACAAATATGTTTACAGTCTTTATGGGAATAAATAATCATATAATACATAACGTAATTGAAACAATAATTGAACGTATGTCTATCAGGTCGCTAACATTGTCTTCAAGGCAACACGGGATGGATCATATAACAGTTGCATCACACAACATACCTCAGACTAGCATAAGTACAACTCACTAGCACAAGTACCATGGTGTATAACTCACTAGCACAAGTACCATGGTGTACAACTCACTAGCACAAGTACCATGGTGTACAACTCACTAGCACAAGTACCATGGTGTACAACTCACTAGTACAAGTACCATGGTGTACAACTCAATCACAAGTACCATGGTGTACAACTCACTAGTACAAGTACCATGGTGTACAACTCACTAGTACAAGTACCATGATGTACAAGTCACTAGTACAAGTACCATGGTGTACAACTCACTAGTACAAGTACCATGATGTACAAGTCACTAGTACAAGTACCATGGTGTACAACTCACTAGCACAAGTACCATGGTGTACAACTCACTAGTACAAGTACCATGGTGTACAACTCAATCACAAGTACCATGGTGTACAACTCACTAGCACAAGTACCATGGTGTACAACTCACTAGCACAAGTACCATGGTGTACAACTCAATCACAAGTACCATGGTGTACAACTCACTAGTACAAGTACCATGGTGTACAACTCACTAGCACAAGTACCATGGTGTACAACTCACTAGTACAAGTACCATGGTGTACAACTCAATCACAAGTACCATGGTGTACAACTCACTAGCACAAGTACCATGGTGTACAACTCAATCACAAGTACCATGGTGTACAACTCACTAGTACAAGTACCATGGTGTACAACTCATTAGCACAAGTACCATGGTGTACAACTCATTACCACAAGTACCATGGTGTACAACTCATTAGCACAAGTACCATGGTGTACAACTCTCTAGTACAAGTACCATGGTGTACAACTCATTAGTACAAGTACCATGGTGTACAACTCATTACCACAAGTACCATGGTGTACAACTCATTAGCACAAGTACCATGGTGTACAACTCTCTAGTACAAGTACCATGGTGTATAACTCAATCATAAGTACCATGGTGTACAACTCACTAGCACAAGTACCATGGTGTACAACTCACTAGCACAAGTACCACGGTGTACAACTCACTAGTACAAATACCTTGGTGTACAACTCACTAGCACAAGTACCATGGTGTACAACTCACTAGTACAAGTACCATGATGTACAACTCACTAGCACAAGTACCATGGTGTACAACTCACTAGTACAAGTACCATGATGTACAACTCACTAGCACAAGTACCATGGTGTACAACTCACTAGCACAAGTACCATGGTGTACAACTCACTAGTACAAATACCTTGGTGTACAACTCACTAGCACAAGTACCATGGTGTACAACTCACTAGTACAAGTACCATGGTGTACAACTCACTAGTACAAATACCTTGGTGTACAACTCACTAGCACAAGTACCATGGTGTACAACTCACTAGTACAAGTACCATGGTGTACAACTCACTAGTACAAATACCTTGGTGTACAACTCACTAGCACAAGTACCATGGTGTACAACTCACTAGTACAAGTACCATGGTGTACAACTCACAATCACAAGTACCATGGTGTACAACTCACTAGTACAAGTACTATGGTGTACAACTCACTGGTACAAGTACCATGGTGTACAACTCACAATCACAAGTACCATGGTGTACAACTCACTAGCACAAGTACCATGGTGTACAACTCACTGGTACAAGTACCATGGTGTACAACTCACAATCACAAGTATCATGGTGTAGAACTCACTAGCACAAGTACCATGGTGTACAACTCACTAGTACAAGTGCCATGGTGTACAACTCACTAGTACAAGTACCATGATGTACAAGTCACTAGTACAAGTACCATGGTGTACAACTCACTAGTACAAGTACCATGGTGTACAACTCACTAGTACAAGTACCATGGTGTACAACTCACTAGCACAAGTACCATGGTGTACAACTCACTAGCACAAGTACCATGGTGTACAACTCACTAGTACAAGTACCATGGTGTACAACTCACTAGTACAAGTACCATGGTGTACAACTCACTAGCACAAGTACCATGGTGTACAACTCACTAGTACAAGTACCATGGTGTACAACTCACTAGCACAAGTACCATGGTGTACAACTCACTAGTACAAGTACCATGGTGTACAACTCACTAGTACAAGTGCCATGGTGTACAACTCACTAGCACAAGTACCATGGTGTACAACTCACTAGTACAAGTACCATGGTGTACAACTCACTAGCACAAGTACCATGGTGTACAACTCACTAGTACAAGTACCATGGTGTACAACTCACTAGTACAAGTACCATGGTGTACAACTCACTAGTACAAGTACCATGGTGTACAACACCAGCAGCTTCAACTCTATCACCAAAGCAGAAACTCGTACCTGCCCAGTCCAAGGTCTAATAGGTCACCTAATCATTACAGACGAACTGATTTTCGAATACCTGGAGTTTACATGGAGAGAGTTCCGGGGGTCAACGCCCCCGCGGCCCGGTCTGTGACCAGGCCTCCTGGTGGATCAGAGCCTGATCAACCAGGCTGTTGCTGCTGGCTGCACGCAAACCAACGTACGAGCCACAGCCCGGCTGATCAGGAACCGACTTTAGGTGCTTGTCCAGTGCCAGCTTGAAGACTGCCAGGGGTCTGTTGGTAATCCCTCTTATGTATGCTGGGAGGCAGTTGAACAGTCTCGGGCCCCTGACACTTATTGTATGGTCTCTTAACGTGCTAGTGATACCCCTGCTTTTCATTGGAGGGATGTTGCATCGTCTGCCAAGTCTTTTGCTTTCGTAGTGAGTACAGAGATCTTCCATCCTGGGTTTATAAAGCAGAATAGTGCATCCAGGTAAGTGATCTCCAGATACCACAGCAGTGCAGGTAATGCTGGTATTTTGGTCATCCTGTCAAATGTTGCTGATCATCAGTGAAACAACAGTAACTTATCTGCGATGCTGTTGATAAGTGTCCACCCAGCAGCCAGCCTCCTCCCCTCCCTCCACCGCCTCTCTCTCCACTGCCTCTCTCTCTCCACCGCCACCCTCCCTCCACCCCCACCCTCCCTCCACCGCCACCCTCCCTCCACCGCCACCCTCCCTCCACCGCCACCCTCCCTCCATCGCCACCCTCCCTCCACCGCCACCCTCCCTCCCTCCCTTCCTTCTCCACCATCCTCCACAACGACCATAACAACAGAGAACACCCTATATGTTACCGCCATTACCCAGTTATCTTACGAGAAACTGAAACACGTTTTCTCCGAAGAAAAGCTTGGGTATCAGTGAATCAAGTGACTCCAGAGAGGCTACCAAGACTCTCCAGAGAGGCTACCAAGACTCTCCAGAGGGGCTACCAAGACTCTCCAGAGAGGCTACCAAGACCCTCCAGACAGGCTACCATGACTCTCCAAGAGGGGCTACCAAGACTCTCCAAGAGAGGCTACCAAGACTCTCCAAGAGAGGCTACCAAGACTCTCCAGAGAGGCTGCCAAGACTCACCAAGAGAGCCTACCAAGACTCACCAAGAGAGGCTACCAAGACTCACCAAGAGAGGCTACCAAGACTCACCAAGAGAGGCTACCAAGACTCACCAAGAGAGGCTACCAGGACTCACCAAGAGAGGCTACCAAGACTCACTAAGAGAGGTTACCAAGACTCACCAAGAGAGGCTACCAAGACTCACTAAGAGAGGCTACCAAGACTCTCCAGAGAGGCTGCCAAGACTCACCAAGAGAGGCTACCAAGACTCACCAAGAGAGGCTACCAAGACTCACGAAGAGAGGCTGCCAAGACTCACCAAGAGAGGCTACCAGGACTCACCAAGAGAGGCTACCAGGACTCACCAAGAGAGGCTACCAAGACTCTCCAGAGAAGCTATCAAGACTCACCAAGAGAAGCTACCAAGACTCTCCAAGAGAGGCTACCAAGACTCTCCAGAGAGGCTGCCAAGGCTCACCAAGAGAGCCTACCAAGACTCTCCAAGAGAGGCTACCAAGACTCACCAAGAGAGGCTACCAAGACTCACCAAGAGAGGCTACCAAGATTCACCAAGAGAGGATACCAAGACTCTCCAAGAGAGGCTATCAAGACTCTCCAAGAGAGGATACCAAGACTCTCCAAGAGAGGCTACCAAGACTCACCAAGAGAGGCTACCAAGACTCAACAAGAGAGGCTACCGAGACTCTCCAAGAGAGGCTACCAAGACTCACCAAGAGAGGCTACCAAGACTCCCCAAGAGAGGCTACCAAGACTCACCAAGAGAGACTACCAAGACTCACCAAGAGAGGCTGCCAAGACTCACCAAGAGAGGCTACCAAGACTCACCAAGAGAGGCTACCAGGACTCACCAAGAGAGGCTACCAAGACTCTCCAGAGAAGCTATCAAGACTCACCAAGAGAAGCTACCAAGACTCTCCAAGAGAGGCTACCAAGACTCTCCAGAGAGGCTGCCAAGACTCACCAAGAGAGCCTACCAAGACTCTCCAAGAGAGGCTACCAAGACTCACCAAGAGAGGCTACCAAGACTCACCAAGAGAGGCTACCAAGACTCACCAAGAGAGGCTACCAAGACTCACCGAGAGGCTACCAAGACTCACTAAGAGAGGTTACCAAGACTCACTAAGAGAGGCTACCAAGACTCTCCAGAGAGGCTGCCAAGACTCACCAAGAGAGGCTACCAAGACTCACCAAGAGAGGCTACCAAGACTCACCAAGAGAGGCTGCCAAGACTCACCAAGAGAGGCTACCAGGACTCACCAAGAGAGGCTACCAGGTCTCACCAAGAGAGGCTACCAAGACTCTCCAGAGAAGCTATCAAGACTCACCAAGAGAAGCTACCAAGACTCTCCAAGAGAGGCTACCAAGACTCTCCAGAGAGGCTGCCAAGGCTCACCAAGAGAGCCTACCAAGACTCTCCAAGAGAGGCTACCAAGACTCACCAAGAGAGGCTACCAAGACTCACCAAGAGAGGCTACCAAGATTCACCAAGAGAGGATACCAAGACTCTCCAAGAGAGGCTACCAAGACTCTCCAAGAGAGGATACCAAGACTCTCCAAGAGAGGCTACCAAGACTCACCAAGAGAGGCTACCAAGACTCAACAAGAGAGGCTACCGAGACTCTCCAAGAGAGGCTACCAAGACTCACCAAGAGAGGCTACCAAGACTCCCCAAGAGAGGCTACCAAGACTCACCAAGAGAGACTACCAAGACTCACCAAGAGAGGCTACCAAGACTCACCAAGAGAGGCTACCAAGACTCACCAAGAGAGGCTACCAAGACTCACCAAGACAGCCTACCAAGACTCACCAAGAGAGGCTACCAAGACTCACCAAAAGAGCCTACCAAGACTCACCAAGAGAGGCTACCAAGACTCACCAAGAGAGGCTACCAAGACTCACCAAGAGAGGCTACCAAGACTCTCCAAGAGAGGCTACCAAGACTCACCAAGAGAGGCTACCAAGACTCTCCAAGAGAGGCTACCAAGACTCACCAAGAGAGGCTACCAAGACTCACCAAGAGAGGCTACCAAGACTCTCCAAGAGAGGCTACCAAGACTCGCTAAGAGAGGCTACCAAGACTCACCAAGAGAGGCTACCAAGACTCACCAAGAGAGGCTACCAAGACTCACCAAGAGAGGCTACCAAGACTCACCAAGAGAGGCTACCAAGACTCTCCAAGAGAGGCTACCAAGACTCGCTAAGAGAGGCTACCAAGACTCACCAAGAGAGGCTACCAAGACTCACCAAGAGAGGCTACCGAGACTCACCAAGAGAGGCTACCAAGACTCAACAAGAGAGGCTACCAAGACTCACCAAGAGAGGCTACCAAGACTCTCCTCCAGAACTTAACGACGACCTCAGGTTCTTTTTGAAACTTATTCCAGTAACCTCTGATGTTCCTACATCATCGTGATCTCTGACACTTCCTTCAGAACTTCAGTGACTCTGTAATCCAGTAGTTACCAAATCTCCATACCAAACTATTGATCCTTCGTGATTAACTTTCCCTATTTGTGTGATTTGATTCATGATTCATCCTGCATCTGTGACAGTGTTGGACCCCTTCCCGCCCACATCATGCTGCCACTGTCACTATCCTCTGTTCCGAAAGCCGATTCTTTTATATCACTAGACAGTTCCTCTCCATCTCTTCCCACTTTGGATGCTGCTTATGCTTCACCTCTCTCACTACCATCTCCATCATCTTCTAATGCTGATACTCACCATCTGCTTTCTGAGGCCACTGTTTTACCCGTCACAAATAATAGGGATATCATATTGGAATATGGGAGAATACATAGAAATTCTGCCATAGCTCCATTTTCTCCCTTTATGTTTTAGTTACAAGAATCTAAATTACGTTTAATAGATACGATTTATAGCTATCACGCTATACTTTTTCCCGACGAGACATACAACTATCACTATCACTATGTAACTATCACTGCTATGTAACTATCAGTACTATCTATCAGTACTATGTAACTACCACTACTATGTAACTACCACTACTATGTAACTATCACTACTATGTAACTATCACTACTATGTAACTATCACTACTATGTAACTACCACTACTATGTAACTACCACTACTATGTAACTATCACTACTATGTAACTACCACTACTATGTAACTATCACTACTATGTAACTACCACTACTATGTAACTACCACTACTATGTAACTATCACTACTATGTAACTATCACTACTATGTAACTATCACTACTATGTAACTATCACTACTATGTAACTATCACTACTATGTAACTATCACTACTATGTAACTATCACTACTATGTAACTATCACTACTATGTAACTATCACTACTATGTAACTATCACTACTATGTAACTACCACTACTATGTAACTATCACTACTATGTAACTACCACTACTATGTAACTACCACTACTATGTAACTATCACTACTATGTAACTATCACTACTATGTAACTATCACTACTATGTAACTACCACTACTATGTAACTACCACTACTATGTAACTATCACTACTATGTAACTACCACTACTATGTAACTGTCACTACTATGTAACTATCACTATGTAACTACCACTACTATGTAACTACCACTACTATGTAACTACCACTACTATGTAACTACCACTACTATGTAACTATCAGTACTATGTAACTATCAGTACTATGTAACTACCATTATGTAACTATCAGTACTATGTAACTATCAGTACTATGTAACTACCACTACTATGTAACTATCACTACTATGTAACTATCACTACTATGTAACTACCACTACTATGTAACTACCACTACTATGTAACTATCACTACTATGTAACTACCACTACTATGTAACTATCACTACTATGTAACTACCACTACTATGTAACTACCACTACTATGTAACTACCACTACTATGTAACTATCACTACTATGTAACTATCACTACTATGTAACTACCACTATGTAACTATCACTACTATGTAACTACCTCTACTATGTAACTATGTAACTACCACTACTATGTAACTACCACTACTATGTAACTACCACTACTATGTAACTATCACTACTATGTAACTACCACTACTATGTAACTACCACTACTATGTAACTACCACTACTATGTAACTACCACTACTATGTAACTATCACTACTATGTAACTATCACTACTATGTAACTATCACTACTATGTAACTACCACTACTATGTAACTACCACTACTATGTAACTACCACTACTATGTAACTACCACTACTATGTAACTATCACTACTTTGTAACTACCACTACTATGTAACTACCACTACTATGTAACTACCACTACTATGTAACTACCACTACTATGTAACTATCACTACTATGTAACTATCACTGTGTAAATATCACTAATGTGTAACTACCACTATGTAACTATCACTACTATGTAACTACCACTACTATGTAACTATCAGTACTATCTATCAGTACTATGTAACTACCACTACTATGTAACTACCACTATGTAACTATCACTACTATGTAACTACCACTACTATGTAACTACCACTACTATGTAACTACCACTACTATGTAACTATCACTACTATGTAACTACCACTACTATGTAACTACCACTACTATGTAACTACCACTACTGTGTAACTATCACTACTATGTAACTATCACTACTATGTAACTATCACTACTATGTAACTACCACTACTATGTAACTATCACTACTATGTAACTACCACTATGTAACTATCACTACTATGTAACTATCACTACTATGTAACTACCACTACTATGTAACTATCACTACTATGTAACTACCACTACTATGTAACTATCACTATGTAACTACCACTACTATGTAACTATCAGTACTATGTAACTACCACTACTATGTAACTATCAGTACTATGTAACTATCACTACTATGTAACTATCACTACTATGTAACTATCACTACTTTGTAACTATCAGTACTATGTAACTATCACTACTATGTAACTACCACTACTATGTAACTATCAGTACTATGTAACTATCAGTACTATGTAACTACCACTGCTATGTAACTACCACTACTATGTAACTATCACTATGTAACTATCACTACTATGTAACTACCACTACTATGTAACTACCACCACTGTGTAACTACCACTACTATGCAACTATCACTACTATGTAACTATCACTATGTAACTATCACTATGTAACTATCACTTCTATGTAACTACCACTACTATGTAACTATCACTACTATGTAACTATCACTACTATGTAACTATCACTACTATGTAACTATCACTACTATGTAACTATCACTACTATGTAACTATCACTACTATGTAACTATCACTACTATGTAACTACCACTACTATGTAACTATCACTACTATGTAACTACCACTACTATGTAACTACCACTACTATGTAACTACCACTATGTAACTATCACTACTATGTAACTATCACTACTATGTAACTACCACTACTATGTAACTACCACTACTATGTAACTATCACTACTATGTAACTACCACTACTATGTAACTATCACTACTATGTAACTATCACTACTATGTAAGTATCACTACTATGTAACTACTATGTAACTATCACTACTATGTAACTATCACTACTATGTAACTACCACTACTATGTAACTATCACTACTATGTAACTATCACTACTATGTAACTATCACTACTATGTAACTATCACTACTATGTAACTATCACTACTATGTAGCTATCACTATGTAACTACCACTATGTAACTAACTATCACTACTATGTAACTATCACTATGTAACTATCACTACTATGTAACTATCACTTCTATGTAACTACCACTACTATGTAACTATCACTACTATGTAACTATCACTATGTAACTACCACTACTATGTAACTATCACTACTATGTAACTATCACTACTATGTAACTACCACTACTATGTAACTATCACTACTATGTAACTATCACTACTATGTAACTACCACTACTATGTAACTACCACTAATATGTAAATACCACCACTACTATGTAACTATCACAATTTTGTAACTACCACTACTATGTAACTACCACTATGTAACTATCACTACTATGTAACTACCACTACTATGTAACTATCACTACTATGTAACTATCACTACTATGTAACTACCACTACTATGTAACTACCACTACTATGTAACTACCACTACTATGTAACTACAACTATGTAACTATCACTACTATGTAACTACCACTATGTAACTATCACTACTATGTAACTACCACTACTATGTAACTATCACTACTATGTAACTACCACTACTATGTAACTACCACTACTATGTAACTATCACTACTATGTAACTATCACTATGTAACTATCACTACTATGTAACTACCACTATGTAACTATCACTATGTAACTATCACTACTATGTAACTATCACTACTATGTAACTACCACTACTATGTAACTACCACTACTATGTAACTATCACTACTATGTAACTACCACTACTATGTAACTACCACTATGTAACTACCACTACTATGTAACTACCACTACTATGTAACTATCACTACTATGTAACTATCACTACTATGTAACTATCACTACTATGTAACTATCACTACTATGTAACTATCACTACTATGTAACTATCACTACTATGTAACTACCAGTACTATGTAACTACCACTACTATGTAACTATCACTACTATGTAACTACCACTACTATGTAACTACCACTACTATGTAACTATCACTACTATGTAACTACCACTACTATGTAACTACTATGTAACTACCACTATGTAACTATCACTACTATGTAACTATCACTACTATGTAACTATCACTACTATGTAACTATCACTACTATGTAACTACCACTACTATGTAACTATCACTACTATGTAACTATCACTACTATGTAACTATCACTATGTAACTATCACTACTATGTAACTACCACTACTATGTAACTACCACTAATATGTAAATACCACCACTACTATGTAACTACCACTACTATGTAACTATCACTACTATGTAACTACCACTACTATGTAACTATCACTATGTAACTACCACTACTATGTAACTATCACTACTATGTAACTATCACTACTATGTAACTATCACTACTATGTAACTACCACTACTATGTAACTACCACTACTATGTAACTATCACTACTATGTAACTACCACTACTATGTAACTATCACTACTATAACACAGAAGACCAGTACAGTAACACAGAAGACCAGTACAGTAACACAGAAGACCAGTACAGTAACACAGAAGACCAGTACAGTAACACAGAAGACCAGTACAGTAACACAGAAGACCAGTACAGTAACACAGAAGACCAGTACAGTAACACAGAAGACCAGTACAGTAACACAGAAGACCAGTACAGTAACACAGAAGACCAGTACAGTAACACAGAAGACCAGTACAGTAACACAGAAGACCAGTACAGTAACACAGAAGACCAGTACAGTAACACAGAAGACCAGTACAGTAACACAGAAGACCAGTACAGTAACACAGAAGACCAGTACAGTAACACAGAAGACCAGTACAGTAACACAGAACACCAGTACAGTAACACAGAAGACCAGTACAGTAACACAGAAGACCAGTACAGTAACACAGAAGACCAGTACAGTAACACAGAAGACCAGTACAGTACCACAGAAGACCAGTACAGTAACACAGAAGACCAGTACAGTAACACAGAAGACCAGTACAGTAACACAGAAGACCAGTACAGTAACACAGAAGACCAGTACAGTAACACAGAAGACCAGTACAGTAACACAGAAGACCAGTACAGTAACACAGAAGACCAGTACAGTAACACAGAAGACCAGTACAGTAACACAGAAGACCAGTACAGTAACACAGAAGACCAGTACAGTAACACAGAAGACCAGTACAGTAACACAGAAGACCAGTACAGTAACACAGAAGACCAGTACAGTAACACAGAAGACCAGTACAGTAACACAGAAGACCAGTACAGTAACACAGAAGACCAGTACAGTAACACAGAAGACCAGTACAGTAACACAGAACACCAGTACAGTAACACAGTAACACAGACCAGTACAGTAACACAGAAGACCAGTACAGTAACACAGAAGACCAGTACAGTAACACAGAAGACCAGTACAGTAACACAGAAGACCAGTACAGTAACACAGTACAGAACAGAAGACCAGTACAGTAACACAGAAGACCAGTACAGTAACACAGAAGACCAGTACAGTAACACCAGTACAGTAACACAGAAGACCAGTACAGTAACACAGAAGACCAGTACAGTAACACAGAAGACCAGTACAGTAACACAGAAGACCAGTACAGTAACACAGAACGGCAGTACAGTACAGTAACACAGAAGACCAGTACAGTAACACAGAACAGAAACCAGTACAGTAACACAGAAGACCAGTACAATAAAACAGAAGACCAGTACAGTAACACAGAAGACCAGTACAGTAACACAGAAGACCATTACAGTAACACAGAAGACCAGTACAGTAACACAGAAGACCAGTACAGTAACACAGAAGACCAGTACAGTAACACAGAAGACCAGTACAGTAACACAGAAGACCAGTACAGTAACACAGAAGACCAGTACAGTAACACAGAAGACCAGTACAGTAACACAGAAGACCAGTACAGTAACACAGAAGACCAGTACAGTAACACAGAAGACCAGTACAGTAACACAGAAGACCAGTACAGTAACACAGAAGACCAGTACAGTAACACAGAAGACCAGTACAGTAACACAGAAGACCAGTACAGTAACACAGAAGACCAGTACAGTAACACAGAAGACCAGTACAGTAACACAGAAGACCAGTACAGTAACACAGAAGACCAGTACAGTAACACAGAAGACCAGTACAGTAACACAGAAGACCAGTACAGTAACACAGAACACCAGTACAGTAACACAGAAGACCAGTACAGTAACACAGAAGACCAGTACAGTAACACAGAAGACCAGTACAGTAACACAGAAGACCAGTACAGTAACACAGAAGACCAGTACAGTAACACAGAAGACCAGTACAGTAACACAGTAAACAGAAGACCAGTACAGTAACACAGAAGACCAGTACAGTAACACAGAAGACCAGTACAGTAACACAGAAGACCAGTACAGTAACACAGAAGACCAGTACAGTAACACAGAAGACCAGTACAGTAACACAGAAGACCAGTACAGTAACACAGAAGACCAGTACAGTAACACAGAAGACCAGTACAGTAACACAGAAGACCAGTACAGTAACACAGAAGACCAGTACAGTAACACAGAAGACCAGTACAGTAACACAGAAGACCAGTACAGTAACACAGAAGACCAGTACAGTAACACAGAAGACCAGTACAGTAACACAGAAGACCAGTACAGTAACACAGAAGACCAGTACAGTAACACAGAAGACCAGTACAGTAACACAGAAGACCAGTACAGTAACACAGAAGACCAGTACAGTAACACAGAAGACCAGTACAGTAACACAGAAGACCAGTACAGTAACACAGAAGACCAGTACAGTAACACAGAAGACCAGTACAGTAACACAGAAGACCAGTACAGTAACACAGAAGACCAGTACAGTAACACAGAAGACCAGTACAGTAACACAGAAGACCAGTACAGTAACACAGAAACCAGTACAGTAACACAGAAGACCAGTACAGTAACACAGAAGACCAGTACAGTAACACAGAAGACCAGTACAGTAACACAGAAGACCAGTACAGTAACACAGAAGACCAGTACAGTAACACAGAAGACCAGTACAGTAACACAGAAGACCAGTACAGTAACACAGAAGACCAGTACAGTAACACAGAAGACCAGTACAGTAACACAGAAGACCAGTACAGTAACACAGAAGACCAGTACAGTAACACAGAAGACCAGTACAGTAACACAGAAGACCAGTACAGTAACACACAAGACCAGTACAGTAACACAGAAGACCAGTACAGTAACACAGAACACCAGTACAGTAACACAGAAGACCAGTACAGTAACACATATAACCAGTACAGTAACACAGCAGACCAGAACAGTAACACATAAGACCAGTACAGTAATCAGTAACACAGAAGACCAGTACAGTAACACAAGACCAGTACAGTAACACAGAAGACCAGTACAGTAACACAGAAGACCAGTACAGTAACACAGAAGACCAGTACAGTAACACAGAAGACCAGTACAGTAACACAGAAGACCAGTACAGTAACACAGAAGACCAGTACAGTAACACAGAAGACCAGTACAGTAACACAGAAGACCAGTACAGTAACACAGAAGACCAGTACAGTAACACAGAAGACCAGTACAGTAACACAGAAGACCAGTACAGTAACACAGAAGACCAGTACAGTAACACAGAAGACCAGTACAGTAACACAGAAGACCAGTACAGTAACACAGAAGACCAGTACAGTAACACAGAAGACCAGTACAGTAACACAGAAGACCAGTACAGTAACACAGAAGACCAGTACAGTAACACAGAAGACCAGTACAGTAACACAGAAGACCAGTACAGTAACACAGAAGACCAGTACAGTAACACAGAAACCAGTACAGTAACACAGAAGACCAGTACAGTAACACAGAAGACCAGTACAGTAACACAGAAGACCAGTACAGTAACACAGAAGACCAGTACAGTAACACAGAAGACCAGTACAGTAACACAGAAGACCAGTACAGTAACACAGAAGACCAGTACAGTAACACAGAAGACCAGTACAGTAACACAGAAGACCAGTACAGTAACACAGAAGACCAGTACAGTAACACAGAAGACCAGTACAGTAACACAGAAGACCAGTACAGTAACACAGAAGACCAGTACAGTAACACAGAAGACCAGTACAGTAACACAGAAGACCAGTACAGTAACACAGAAGACCAGTACAGTAACACAGAAGACCAGTACAGTAACACAGAAGACCAGTACAGTAACACAGAAGACCAGTACAGTAACACAGAAGACCAGTACAGTAACACAGAAGACCAGTACAGTAACACAGAAGACCAGTACAGTAACACAGAAGACCAGTACAGTAACACAGAAGACCAGTACAGTAACACAGAAGACCAGTACAGTAACACAGAAGACCAGTACAGTAACACAGAAGACCAGTACAGTAACACAGAAGACCAGTACAGTAACACAGAAGACCAGTACAGTAACACAGAAGACCAGTACAGTAACACAGAAGACCAGTACAGTAACACAGAAGACCAGTACAGTAACACAGAAGACCAGTACAGTAACACAGAAGACCAGTACAGTAACACAGAAGACCAGTACAGTAACACAGAAGACCAGTACAGTAACACAGAAGACCAGTACAGTAACACAGAAGACCAGTACAGTAACACAGAAGACCAGTACAGTAACACAGAAGACCAGTACAGTAACACAGAAGACCAGTACAGTAACACAGAAGACCAGTACAGTAACACAGAAGACCAGTACAGTAACACAGAAGACCAGTACAGTAACACAGAAGACCAGTACAGTAACACAGAAGACCAGTACAGTAACACAGAAGACCAGTACAGTAACACAGAAGACCAGTACAGTAACACAGAAGACCAGTACAGTAACACAGAAGACCAGTACAGTAACACAGAAGACCAGTACAGTAACACAGAAGACCAGTACAGTAACACAGAAGACCAGTACAGTAACACAGAAGACCAGTACAGTAACACAGAAGACCAGTACAGTAACACAGAAGACCAGTACAGTAACACAGAAGACCAGTACAGTAACACAGAAGACCAGTACAGTAACACAGAAGACCAGTACAGTAACACAGAAGACCAGTACAGTAACACAGAAGACCAGTACAGTAACACAGAAGACCAGTACAGTAACACAGAAGACCAGTACAGTAACACAGAAGACCAGTACAGTAACACAGAAGACCAGTACAGTAACACAGAAGACCAGTACAGTAACACAGAAGACCAGTACAGTAACACAGAAGACCAGTACAGTAACACAGAAGACCAGTACAGTAACACAGAAGACCAGTACAGTAACACAGAAGACCAGTACAGTAACACAGAAGACCAGTACAGTAACACAGAAGACCAGTACAGTAACACAGAAGACCAGTACAGTAACACAGAAACAGTACACAGTACAGTAACACAGAAGACCAGTACAGTAACACAGAAGACCAGTACAGTAACACAGAAGACCAGTACAGTAACACAGAAGACCAGTACAGTAACACAGAAGACCAGTACAGTAACACAGAAGACCAGTACAGTAACACAGAAGACCAGTACAGTAACACAGAAGACCAGTACAGTAACACAGAAGACCAGTACAGTAACACAGACCAGTAAGTAACACAGAAGACCAGTACAGTAACACAGAAGACCAGTACAGTAACACAGAAGACCAGTACAGTAACACAGAAGACCAGTACAGTAACACAGAAGACCAGTACAGAAACACAGAAGACCAGTACAGTAACACAGAAGACCAGTACAGTAACACAGAAGACCAGTACAGTAACACAGAAGACCAGTACAGTAACACAGAAGACCAGTACAGTAACACAGAAGACCAGTACAGTAACACAGAAGACCAGTACAGTAACACAGAAGTACAGTAACACAGAAGACCAGTACAGTACCAGTACAGTAACACAGAAGACCAGTACAGTAACACAGAAGACCAGTACAGTAACACAGAAGACCAGTACAGTAACACAGAAGACCAGTACAGTAACACAGAAGACCAGTACAGTAACACAGAAGACCAGTACAGTAACACAGAAGACCAGTACAGTAACACAGAAGACCAGTACAGTAACACAGAAGACCAGTACAGTAACACAGAAGACCAGTACAGTAACACAGAAGACCAGTACAGTAACACAGAAGACCAGTACAGTAACACAGAAGACCAGTACAGTAACACAGAAGACCAGTACAGTAACACAGAAGACCAGTACAGTAACACAGAAGACCAGTACAGTAACACAGAAGACCAGTACAGTAACACAGAAGACCAGTACAGTAACACAGAAGACCAGTACAGTAACACAGAAGACCAGTACAGTAACACAGAAGACCAGTACAGTAACACAGAAGACCAGTACAGTAACACAGAAGACCAGTACAGTAACACAGAAGACCAGTACAGTAACACAGAAGACCAGTACAGTAACACAGAAGACCAGTACAGTAACACAGAAGACCAGTACAGTAACACAGAAGACCAGTACAGTAACACAGAAGACCAGTACAGTAACACAGAAGACCAGTACAGTAACACAGAAGACCAGTACAGTAACACAGAAGACCAGTACAGTAACACAGAAGACCAGTACAGTAACACAGAAGACCAGTACAGTAACACAGAAGACCAGTACAGTAACACAGAAGACCAGTACAGTAACACAGAAGACCAGTACAGTAACACAGAAGACCAGTACAGTAACACAGAAGACCAGTACAGTAACACAGAAGACCAGTACAGTAACACAGAAGACCAGTACAGTAACACAGAAGACCAGTACAGTAACACAGAAGACCAGTACAGTAACACAGAAGACCAGTACAGTAACACAGAAGACCAGTACAGTAACACAGAAGACCAGTACAGTAACACAGAAGACCAGTACAGTAACACAGAAGACCAGTACAGTAACACAGAAGACCAGTACAGTAACACAGAAGACCAGTACAGTAACACAGAAGACCAGTACAGTAACACAGAAGACCAGTACAGTAACACAGAAGACCAGTACAGTAACACAGAAGACCAGTACAGTAACACAGAAGACCAGTACAGTAACACAGAAGACCAGTACAGTAACACAGAAGACCAGTACAGTAACACAGAAGACCAGTACAGTAACACAGAAGACCAGTACAGTAACACAGAAGACCAGTACAGTAACACAGAAGACCAGTACAGTAACACAGAAGACCAGTACAGTAACACAGAAGACCAGTACAGTAACACAGAAGACCAGTACAGTAACACAGAAGACCAGTACAGTAACACAGAAGACCAGTACAGTAACACAGAAGACCAGTACAGTAACACAGAAGACCAGTACAGTAACACAGAAGACCAGTACAGTAACACAGAAGACCAGTACAGTAACACAGAAGACCAGTACAGTAACACAGAAGACCAGTACAGTAACACAGAAGACCAGTACAGTAACACAGAAGACCAGTACAGTAACACAGAAGACCAGTACAGTAACACAGAAGACCAGTACAGTAACACAGAAGACCAGTACAGTAACACAGAAGACCAGTACAGTAACACAGAAGACCAGTACAGTAACACAGAAGACCAGTACAGTAACACAGAAGACCAGTACAGTAACACAGAAGACCAGTACAGTAACACAGAAGACCAGTACAGTAACACAGAAGACCAGTACAGTAACACAGAAGACCAGTACAGTAACACAGAAGACCAGTACAGTAACACAGAAGACCAGTACAGTAACACAGAAGACCAGTACAGTAACACAGAAGACCAGTACAGTAACACAGAAGACCAGTACAGTAACACAGAAGACCAGTACAGTAACACAGAAGACCAGTACAGTAACACAGAAGACCAGTACAGTAACACAGAAGACCAGTACAGTAACACAGAAGACCAGTACAGTAACACAGAAGACCAGTACAGTAACACAGAAGACCAGTACAGTAACACAGAAGACCAGTACAGTAACACAGAAGACCAGTACAGTAACACAGAAGACCAGTACAGTAACACAGAAGACCAGTACAGTAACACAGAAGACCAGTACAGTAACACAGAAGACCAGTACAGTAACACAGAAGACCAGTACAGTAACACAGAAGACCAGTACAGTAACACAGAAGACCAGTACAGTAACACAGAAGACCAGTACAGTAACACAGAAGACCAGTACAGTAACACAGAAGACCAGTACAGTAACACAGAAGACCAGTACAGTAACACAGAAGACCAGTACAGTAACACAGAAGACCAGTACAGTAACACAGAAGACCAGTACAGTAACACAGAAGACCAGTACAGTAACACAGAAGACCAGTACAGTAACACAGAAGACCAGTACAGTAACACAGAAGACCAGTACAGTAACACAGAAGACCAGTACAGTAACACAGAAGACCAGTACAGTAACACAGAAGACCAGTACAGTAACACAGAAGACCAGTACAGTAACACAGAAGACCAGTACAGTAACACAGAAGACCAGTACAGTAACACAGAAGACCAGTACAGTAACACAGAAGACCAGTACAGTAACACAGAAGACCAGTACAGTAACACAGAAGACCAGTACAGTAACACAGAAGACCAGTACAGTAACACAGAAGACCAGTACAGTAACACAGAAGACCAGTACAGTAACACAGAAGACCAGTACAGTAACACAGAAGACCAGTACAGTAACACAGAAGACCAGTACAGTAACACAGAAGACCAGTACAGTAACACAGAAGACCAGTACAGTAACACAGAAGACCAGTACAGTAACACAGAAGACCAGTACAGTAACACAGAAGACCAGTACAGTAACACAGAAGACCAGTACAGTAACACAGAAGACCAGTACAGTAACACAGAAGACCAGTACAGTAACACAGAAGACCAGTACAGTAACACAGAAGACCAGTACAGTAACACAGAAGACCAGTACAGTAACACAGAAGACCAGTACAGTAACACAGAAGACCAGTACAGTAACACAGAAGACCAGTACAGTAACACAGAAGACCAGTACAGTAACACAGAAGACCAGTACAGTAACACAGAAGACCAGTACAGTAACACAGAAGACCAGTACAGTAACACAGAAGACCAGTACAGTAACACAGAAGACCAGTACAGTAACACAGAAGACCAGTACAGTAACACAGAAGACCAGTACAGTAACACAGAAGACCAGTACAGTAACACAGAAGACCAGTACAGTAACACAGAAGACCAGTACAGTAACACAGAAGACCAGTACAGTAACACAGAAGACCAGTACAGTAACACAGAAGACCAGTACAGTAACACAGAAGACCAGTACAGTAACACAGAAGACCAGTACAGTAACACAGAAGACCAGTACAGTAACACAGAAGACCAGTACAGTAACACAGAAGACCAGTACAGTAACACAGAAGACCAGTACAGTAACACAGAAGACCAGTACAGTAACACAGAAGACCAGTACAGTAACACAGAAGACCAGTACAGTAACACAGAAGACCAGTACAGTAACACAGAAGACCAGTACAGTAACACAGAAGACCAGTACAGTAACACAGAAGACCAGTACAGTAACACAGAAGACCAGTACAGTAACACAGAAGACCAGTACAGTAACACAGAAGACCAGTACAGTAACACAGAAGACCAGTACAGTAACACAGAAGACCAGTACAGTAACACAGAAGACCAGTACAGTAACACAGAAGACCAGTACAGTAACACAGAAGACCAGTACAGTAACACAGAAGACCAGTACAGTAACACAGAAGACCAGTACAGTAACACAGAAGACCAGTACAGTAACACAGAAGACCAGTACAGTAACACAGAAGACCAGTACAGTAACACAGAAGACCAGTACAGTAACACAGAAGACCAGTACAGTAACACAGAAGACCAGTACAGTAACACAGAAGACCAGTACAGTAACACAGAAGACCAGTACAGTAACACAGAAGACCAGTACAGTAACACAGAAGACCAGTACAGTAACACAGAAGACCAGTACAGTAACACAGAAGACCAGTACAGTAACACAGAAGACCAGTACAGTAACACAGAAGACCAGTACAGTAACACAGAAGACCAGTACAGTAACACAGAAGACCAGTACAGTAACACAGAAGACCAGTACAGTAACACAGAAGACCAGTACAGTAACACAGAAGACCAGTACAGTAACACAGAAGACCAGTACAGTAACACAGAAGACCAGTACAGTAACACAGAAGACCAGTACAGTAACACAGAAGACCAGTACAGTAACACAGAAGACCAGTACAGTAACACAGAAGACCAGTACAGTAACACAGAAGACCAGTACAGTAACACAGAAGACCAGTACAGTAACACAGAAGACCAGTACAGTAACACAGAAGACCAGTACAGTAACACAGAAGACCAGTACAGTAACACAGAAGACCAGTACAGTAACACAGAAGACCAGTACAGTAACACAGAAGACCAGTACAGTAACACAGAAGACCAGTACAGTAACACAGAAGACCAGTACAGTAACACAGAAGACCAGTACAGTAACACAGAAGACCAGTACAGTAACACAGAAGACCAGTACAGTAACACAGAAGACCAGTACAGTAACACAGAAGACCAGTACAGTAACACAGATCACTGTAGTATAGTGAGCGTGTTCTATCATAAAACCAAGACAATGTCACTGTAGTATAGTGAACGTGTTCGATCATAAAACCAAGACAATGTCACTGTAGTATAGTGAACGTGTTCTATCATAAGACCAAGACAATGTCACAGTAGTATAGTGAACAGGCTGTAGTATAGAGAGAACAGGCTGGAGATGGGAGGTCTCTGGGAGAGTACAGGATGGTGGTGGGAGGTCTCTGGGAGAGTACAGGGTGGAGGTAGGAGGTCTCTGGGAGAGTACAGGATGGAGGTAGGAGGTCTCTGGGAGAGTACAGGATGGTGGTGGGAGGTCTCTGGGAGAGTACAGGATGGTGGTGGGAGGTCTCTGGGAGAGTACAGGGTGGAGGTAGGAGGTCTCTGGGAGAGTACAGGATGACGGTGGGAGGTTTCTTGGAGAGTACAGGATGGTGGTGGGAGGTTTCTTGGAGAGTACAGGATGGTGGTGGGAGGCATCTTGGAGAGTACAGGATGGTGGTGAGAGGTCTCTGGGAGAGTACAGGATGGTGGTGGGAGGACTCTGGGAGAGTACAGGATGGTGGTGGGAGGACTCTGGGAGAGTACAGAATGGTGGTGGGAGGTCTCTGGGAGAGTACAAGGTGTTGGTGGGAAGTCTATGGGAGAGTACAGGATGGTGGTGGGAGGTCTCTGGGAGAGTACAGGATGGTGGTGAGAGGTCTCTAGGAGAGTACAGGGTGGTGGTGGGAGGTCTCTGCGAGAGTACAGGATGGTGGTGGGAGGTCTCTGGGAGAGTACAGGGTGGTGGTGGGAGGTCTCTGGGAGAGTACAGGATGGTGGTGGGAGGTCTCTTGGAGAGTACAGGATGGTGGTGAGAGGTCTCTGGGAGAGTACAGGATGGTGGTGGGAGGTCTCTGGGAGAGTACAAGGTGGTGGTGGGAGGTCTCTGGGAGAGTACAGGATGGTTGTGGGAGGTCTCTGGAAGAGTACAGGATGGTGGTGGGAGGTCTCTGGGAGAGTACAGGATGGTGGTGGGAGGTCTCTGGGAGAGTACAGGGTGGTAGTGGGAGGTCTCTGGGAGAGTACAGGGTGGTGGGAGGTCTCTGCGAGAGTACAGGGTGGTGGTGGGAGGTCTCTGGGAGAGTACAGGTTGGGCATTGGAGAACAATAGAACTAAGAGTAGTGGTGATGGTAGTAGTAGTAGTACTAGTAGTAGTACTACTAGTAGTACTAGTAGTAGTAGTATTACTAGTAGTACTAGTAGTACTAGTAGTAGTACTAGTAGTAGTAGTATTACTAGTAGTTCTAGTAGTACTACTAGTAGTATTAGTAGTACTAGTAGTAGTAGTAGTAGTAGTACTAGTAGTATTAGTAGTACTAGTAGTAGTACTAGTATTAGTAGTACTAGTAGTAGTAGTACTACTAGTAGTACTAGTAGTACTAGTAGTAGTAGTACTACTAGTAGTAGTACTAGTATTAGCAGTACTAGTAGTAGTAGTACTACTAGTACTAGTAGTACTAGTAGTAGTACTAGTATTAGTAGTACTAGTAGTAGTAGTACTACTAGTAGTAGTACTACTAGTAGTAGTACTAGTAGTACTAGTACTATTAGTAGTACTAGTAGCACTAGTAGTAGTACTAGTAGTAGTAATACTAGTAGTAGAAGTAGTAATAGTACTAGTAGTAGTACTAGTAGTACTACTACTATTAGTAGTAGTACTACTACTAGTAGTACTAGTATTAGTAGTACTAGTATTAGTAGTACTAGTATTAGTAGTACTACTAGTAGTATTAGTAGTACTACTACTAGTAGTATTAGTAGTACTACTACTAGTAGTATTAGTAGTACTACTACTAGTAGTACTAGTAGTACTACTAGTAGTACTACTACTAGTACTACTAGTACTACTACTAGTACTACTACTAGTAGCAGTAGTACTACTACTAGTAGCAGTAGTACTACTACTAGTAGCAGTAGTACTACTACTAGTAGCAGTAGTACTACTACTAGTAGTAGTACTACTACTAGTAGTACTACTACTACTAGTAGTAGTACTACTACTAGTACTACTACTACTAGTAGTAGTACTACTATTAGTAGTAGTACTACTACTAGTATAAGTACTACTACTAGTAGTAGTACTACTACTAGTAGTAGTAGTGGCTGTAACTTTTAGGTATTATATGATGGTGATCATTTTTTGAGAATAACTTTTGCTAATACTCCAGAAACGACAAAACTGTCTTTATTTTGCTTAACAATTTGAAAAGGCGATTAATAATGATTCAAGACATTGTGTGCATAAAATTTTCATTTTATACTGTTACCTATATACAGTATATAGGTATTGGTGTATTATTTGTTACGGCTCGACTAAGTTGGTGGAGAGCGAAACGTTGCAGTAATAAAATGTTACATTTGTTGCATATGTGGTCTTGTACCAAACATTGTCGGTAATTTTGTTGCGTGAAGGAAAAAGAAAACCTTAAGTGTAATTCACCTTTCTCATCCTTAAATTTCAATATTTCATCTATAAATCAAGGAAAATGGGCCTTAAATTGTTACATAAAAATGGACTTAGAAGTTGACGATCTGAGACAACTTTATGAAAAAGTTTAATATATACCACTTTAACTAGCGGGCACAGCGGGCAGCGGCAGAGGCTTCAGAGCTCCGTACTTTACTCCAACAACCAGAGTCTACCAATGCTCCTATGATGCCCTAGTTGCAGGCAAAACTGCACTAACCAACGTAGCACCCAGAATGATCCAAGATTACCAACAGTGAAACCTACAAATCGAGTACAACGACGATCAAAGGAAGACTGCCCTGCAAACCCAAAGCAACACCCCACTGCCTGACGAAAACGTACCCCAAGCTTTGTACGAATATAACTTCTTCTTAACCACAACAACTTCTACTCCTGTATTACTATGAAGCGTAAGCTCAGAGGAAACAGTACCAGGACCAGCAAGAAAACACCCCTCTCAACACCGCCCAGGGCGACGCAACAACAATAACACCAAACATGGCTGCCCCCCTCAGCCTCTTTCTTCTCCGGATTCAGCCTACCACGTAGTCTCACAGGTATGACCAACGATCAAGACACCCTTAAGTCGTACATCTCCACCTTAATTACAGAAAATATGAATCTTGGTGAAACGCTAACTAAACAAGACGCCAGGATGGCACACCTCGAGAACAAAATCCTCAATCTTGAACAAAATTTATCACTATCTGGAATGACTAACTTTGGCAAGACCCTCCAGTCATAGATAGGCACACAGAACAAATAACATCTCTTAATACAAAGGTTGAGGAAGCAGTAAAAGAGTGGAAGAACAACTTGGATAACCAGTTCAGTGACTACTTTTCGCTCCAAGAGGATAAAACTTAGCAAGAAAAATTATCAGACGCAGTAATAGCAGTCCTCATTTTCCCAGTGATATGACCCAAGCAAACAGTAGAGAAATTACTCTCCAGATCATACAGGACCAAACAAGTGTTATTGTACCAGTGACAGAAATAAAGGAAGCCAGGTAACTAGGATCTCATGGAAGAAAAAGTGCTATGCTTAGATTCCACACACATGACAGGAAAAAAGACCTAATTAGCGCATCTATTAAAGCAAGAAAAGAGAGATACATAAACGAGTGTCTAACCAAAAAACGGCAGAACCTCCCGTATAGAGTCAGAAAACTTAAACGGGAGAATACTGACAAAATTGACCAATACTTCACAAGGGACGGGAAAATTCCAATGAAGAAAAATATAGGCCAACTGTATACTATCACAAATGAGAATGAACTATCACGATTCTTTCGGGATACTAATCTTACAGAGATTGATTAAACAATGTCCAAACCAAAAGCCTACGTGTAGTGTATGTTTTGCTCCATTTCTGTACAAATTTCACGGTACTATTTCTTAATCAAAATCAACTTCCTCAGTATATGTGATTTTACTAGTGAGAATTAGCCACCTAATGCTTAGTATTTTTCTTAAATTAATATTACTTGCTTAAAATTTCTTCAATAAATACCATCTGTCCATTTTACAAACCCATATTTTATATTTTTATTATCACACTGGCCGATTCCCACCAAGGCAGGGTGGCCCGAAAAAGAAAAACTTTCACCATCATTCACTCCATCACTATTACTTGCTAAAAATTTGTTTAATGCCATAATTACTATTAATCCATTTTACTTCTGTACATTTTTTACATATTATTAATTACCATTACTTACTATAAACTTATTTTAATACAACATTTACTATCAGTCCATTCTACTTCATATAATTAATCATTTTATTCTCTTACTTTTAAATACTTTGTATTACCTTTATAAGTTCTAATATTACTACCAGTGTAATATTACCTTTATAAGTTCAAATATTACTACCAGTTCAATATTGCCTTTATAAGCTCTAATATTACTACCAGTTCAATATTGCCTTTATAAGTTCTAATATTACTACCAGTACAATATTGCCTTTATAAGTTCTAATATTACTAGCAGTACAATATTGCCTTTATAAGTTCTAATATTACTACCAGTACAATATTACCTTTATAAGTTCTAATATTACTACCAGTACAATATTGCCTTTATAAGTTCTAATATTACTACCAGTACAATATTGCCTTTATAAGTTCTAATATTACTGCCAGTACAATATTGCCTTTATAAGTTCTAATATTACTACCAGTACAATATTGCCTTTATAAGTTCTAATATTACTACCAGTACAATATTACCTTTATAAGTTCTAATATTACTACCAGTACAATATTACCTTTATAAGTTCTAATACTACTACCAGTATAATATTACCTTTATAAGTTCTAATATTACTACCAGTACAATATTGCCTTTATAAGTTCTAATATTACTACCAGTACAATATTGCCTTTATAAGTTCTAATATTACTACCAGTACAATATTACCATTATAAGTTCTAATATTACTACCAGTACAATATTGCCTTTATAAGTTCTAATATTACTACCAGTACAATATTACCTTTATAAGTTCTAATATTACTACCAGTACAATATTGCCTTTATAAGTTCTAATATTACTACCAGTACAATATTGAATCTTAACAGTTAATAAAAATATAATACTTGCAACAGAAATTATTTCTTTTTTATATTATTTAATTAATATTACTTAAATTTTGTTAAGCACCATATTTACTATCAGTCCATTTTACTTAGTACAATTTATAATTTACCATTACTTGCTTACTATTATAAACTATTATTATAGACCTGATAATTAGTACAATATTATATTGTCAATCTTGTGCTATAATAACAGTTAGCATAATACCTGTATTTATTTATTTTAATTTGTTATTATAAACTATTATTTTTTTTCTTTTATTTCTTTATAACTACCATTACCTGCAGACTTTTAATTTAATTATTACTTACAGTATTAAGCAATTATATTGCGTTCAGTAAACTTCTATACTAAATCTACAACTGTTGTCAAACTCTAAAACTATAACCGTTCAATATTAAATCATCAAATCTGTACCATATTAAGAGTAAACTGTATCTCCGTATTTTTTTAAAGCTACTTGTAACAATCCATTAGCTAGTAAGATAAAATTAGTTTAGTATTATTATTATTAAGTTTAACATAACACTTTATTCAAAAGTCTAGTTGTAGAGTCACTCTCGTACTTGTGATTACAAACATTGATCCTGATATCAACCTTTTATTAAATGACTTACACGAATCGAACAGCAACTGTAATTATTTTAAAGCAGACCAAGCAAAGACATTACTCAGTGCCAACAATAACATAACTATTTTAAATTACAATGTCAGATCTTTGAGTAAACATTACGATGACCTCACAGCATTACTCAGTTCCCTTCTTACCAGTATGTAAGAAGGGTACCTGGCTAAAGCCTGGTACTACAGATGTCTATGTCATTCCTGGTTATACAGCCATACACAACTGTAGGACAGAACAACAAGGGTGGAGCAGCTATTTACTACTCAGATCATCTTGAATGTATCAATAATTCTTTGACAAGGGATGAACATGGAGAATACATTTTAGTTAAATTTAAATCAAAAGATCTGCAAAAAACCCTCACAATGATAAACTACAGTACTACAATCAAACGTTTACCATTTTAGTGAAAAGTTAATTAACAAGAGAACTGATGCACATATGAACAAAGACCACTTACTGCTCTCAGGAGATTTCAGTGTGAATATACTACATGACCAGGACCCACAAGTAACCGAATTCACAAACACTATGAGCAACTGCTTGTTGCTACCAACAATAACAAAACCTACAAGAATCTCCGAGACTAGTATCACTTTATTAGACCACATCTGGACTAACACTATATCCCTTTTAAAATCAGGCATAATCACAGACAACACCACAGACCACTACCCTACTTTTCTCATAACCAACCTAGGTAAATTGCCCCAAGACACTACTAAAGTTAACTTCAGACTACATAACGAGACAGCTGTTAATAACTTTATAACAGCTATTAATAATGTCAAGTGGCATAATGAGCTTGAAACATATACAGATACCAATGAATGTATTAAAAATTTTAAAAAAATAAAAAAACACCTCTGTAACAAGCATTGCCTTAAAAAACTAAACAGATCACAGCTAAGAAACTGAACAGTCCCTGGCTAACACCCAGCATCCTTAAATCCATTAACACAAAACACCTATTTGAAAAACAGTACAGAATGGGTCAAATAACTAGAGACCATTCTAAACGTTACTCGTCAATCCTTGCCAGCCTGATAAGAAGGTAAAAAAAATGTATTATGAAAACAGATTACATAACATAAAAGGTGATATGGAAAACCCTAGAAAACCCTATCCGAAATTCTAGGAACTAAAATGATATCCAAAAAGAAAACAATCAAATTAACAAAATCAGGCAAACCCCTACTCCCACCAACTGAAACACCAAATAGACTCAATGTTTTCTTCTCCGCCATAAGTAAGAATCTAGTGAGCAAAATCCCAAGCTCAAACACCCGTCCATCAGACTACCTCACTGGCACCTACCTAAATACATTATTCCTAGCCCCAACCAACCCAACAGAAGTCTTGCTTATCATTAACACCCTTTAAAACAAGGCAGGGGGACAAAAACAAGGCAGGGGGACATTAACTTACCACCTTTCATGTACAAAAAAGCATCACAAGTACTGTCACCAATTATTGCAACACTAACAAATCCATCGAATCCTCCACCTTCCCAGCAGTTCTCAAAATAGTGAGGGTCACCCCGATCCACAAAGGAGGTGATCAACCCGTCTTGAATAACTATAAACAAATATCTAACCTACCTCTGCTCTCTAAAATCTTTGAAAAATTAATTCATAGATCTATTCCTACCTCGTCTCACACAACTTATTAAACCCCTGTCATTTTGGATTCAGGACTAATAAAAACACAAATGATGCTATTATACACATGCTAGAACTAATATACACCGCTCTCGAGAAAGAAGTCCCGCTGGGAATCTTCATTGATTTACGTAAAGATTTTGATACAGTTGACCATGATTTGCTGTACATTAAATTAAAACACTATGGTATAAGGGACACTCCCTCAACTACCTAAGGTCATACCTTAGTAACAGAAGCCAATATGTGTACACAAATAGACCAAACTCTTCCACACAACCACGGTCGGTGTCCCACAAGGAAGTGTCCTTGGCTCACTCCTCCTCATTTACATCACTGACCTACCAAATGCATCACAACTACTCAAACCCATGTTATTTGCAGATGACACAACATATGTCTTCTCTCACCCAAACCCAGTCATTCTGGCTAACACCGTTAATGCCGAATTGCAGAAAATAACTACCTGGATGATGACAAGTAAGCTTCCCCTCAATACTGACAAAACCTATTTTATTCAGTTTGGAAAAAGAGCTGCAAATGTTCCACTTAACATAACGCTAAACGGATCACTCATCACAAGACTCACAGAGGGAAAATTTCTAGGAATCCACCTTGTCAGTAGCCTAAAATTCCACACACACAACAACTTTCTAAGAAAATCTCTAAGACAGTAGGCATACTATCAATGATACGGTACTATGTTCCACAATCAGCTCTCCTTGCATTGTATCATTCACTCATCTACCCTTATCTCACATATGGAATTTGTGCATGGGGATCAACATTAAATCACCTAAGACCACTAATAACCCAGCAAAAGGCTACAGTCAGAATGATAACAAATTCCCACTCCCGACAGCATACTCCACCAATATTCAAAAGTCTAAAACTGCTTACCGTTAAGAACATCCATACTTATTTATGTGCCTACTACATACATAGAACACTACACTCAAACCCTCCTCTCAAACTTCTCACCAACCTTAACAGGACACACGATCACAACACAAGACACAGATCTCTTTTTGATGTACCACGTGTCCATATTTCACTGTGTAAAAGCTCTATGCACATAAAGGGTCCCAAAATTTGGAATTCATTACTAGTAAACATTAAAGTAACCAGGTCTGAACATCAATTTAAGGCTCTTCTCGAAAGCCACCTACTCACCCTAAACTAAATACTCAATACTCAATATTTAACTTTTTCAAAAATCTCCCAATTACCTAAATCTTAAAACTTCAAATCTAGACGCCCTAAGTTTATACATTATTAATACTACATTGTAGTATAAATATCTACCCAAAACAATACTACCTTACACCCAATTGTAACATTCTCATACTGTAAACTACTTTTAACAAATCACAATGTTATATTCCCATAATATAATTTCAATATTTATTATTGAAACTATTGTAATTAGAGTAAAATTACTGTCTACTATAAATAAAAAAGATGTACAACTTAATCAAACTATGATCAATTTCTTTATTATTAAGTAGTCTGTAATCCATTAAATTAAGTCTGTCCATAATGCCTAGGCATGATAGTGGCTCTTTTTGCACTGCAACTCATTATTGTAATTTCATAATCTCAATGTAATCTTACAAAGAAATAAATTTTGTTTGCTCATGGCTGGCGGCGACCAGCAACAGAAACTGCCACAACTGCCTGGCTCAAGCCCAGGAGTCAGATAAGGTACAGCAGTTGACGCAACATATGCGGATGGGACCTACTAGTGGAGGTAGCAAGTAGATTGAAAGAGAGACCTTTTGTATCAGACAAGTATGGCTACAATAACAGACACACATACAACAACTAGCAACCAGTGAGGAATCGTCTGAGTTCTGCATTACTTCCAACGTGTCTATTTCTTCACCGAAATCTTTCGATAAAACTTTCATACAAGACTACAGAGAGAGGAGCACTACCACCATACCACGCACATATATTCCAAAGAAAATGAAGACATTTTTCATCTTTCTCACTTCCACTGACAAAGGTGAATCCGAATGCTACTGTCAATCATAGTAACATATCTTCACCTCAGGAAATTAGTTGAAGGTATTGCTACCTGTTGAAATAGTAACTAACAATTTAAATAGTACCTACCTTTAACAATAGCTCCCCTGCTATTTTACTGAGAAAATAATGTAAGCGAAACAGAAACTGCTGGATAGATCACTACCTAAGAAGGTAAAAACTGACAGACGGGACACAATCAGTAGAAGAGAGAGGTCACTATTGTGATAGTGAGGTGTGGGCTAGACCCTTTATAGTCCTTCCTTTGATGCATTACTTTTATTGTTCCTTGATAATGTGAGTAGTCACGAAAGCGCTTGGAATTTCTCTATTCTTTCACAGTGGTTGTTTTGCATATTCTGAAATCACCTGTTTACTGTGATCTTATTGCATATATATATATATATATATATAACTACTACAAAGTTGAAGGGGGTAGGTGAGTTGTAGTGGGGAAAAATAAATGGGATTAAGTCATGAGTATCTGAGAGAGAGCTAAGGAAGGGGTAGCAATATTGTTGAAGGATGAGTTATGGAAGGAGAAGAAGAAATATAAATGTATAAAATCAAGGATTATGTTGAATAAAATAAGGGTTGGATGCGAAAAGTGGGAGATAATAAGTGTGTATGCTCCTGGAGAAGAGAGGAATGTAGAGGAGCTCTAGAGAGATGTTTGGGGAGATGTTAAACGAGTGCCAAATAATGTGAACTCCATAATGAAGCAATCCCCTCAAGACAGGAAGTATGTGCCCTCCTCCTTAACCACACATAATCAAACCTCATCATACTATCAAGGTACAGCCGTAATGGAAGACCCAATTGAAACAACAACTCAGACCAGTGAGTTAATACCTGCCCCTGAACTTGCACCGAACACTGATGCACAATGTACCGCTGTAGAAGCTAACCCAAAAGTACTAGTAGTTTCCAATGATACTCCAAGTGGACTCACACTTTTCCACATGGAGCTCCCACTGTCTCCTATAGTAAGTGTTGTGAATATGCCGACTGAGTCTGTGAATGACATGCCACAGTTGTCAGATGATAAATCTGACGCATCAGTTAATATCACCAGTAGCGGTGAGGAAGATGAAATATCCGGTACACAGCAAACCTTGATAAGTCGAGTAGGGAGAGCTTGCACACACCTTGCAGCTATAATCTCAGAAAACTCTCTGTACGCAGCAAAAACACAAAATTTACGAAATAATGGGGATTACAATTTTACAAATTAATATTCAACATTTCTTTAACAACCGCTATCTCCTTGAAGTCGAACTACACAATCACATCCCTGACATCATCCTTCTGAATGAGAGAGCTGCCAGAGCAGACCAACATATGAAGATACGTGATTATTCTACCGTCGAGAAATCGAGAGTGACCTTTAGTGGAGTGGCCGTCATAGTGAAACTAGGATATGCTTTTCTTAACATCCACTTTGACGAAGAAAACATTATAGTAATAGAACTGACGACCTCATATGATCATTTAGTAGCTGGAACTGGATATTTTCCTCCAAGGCAGCTATAAATAGAATCCATTCCCCTACACCTGATACTGAGTAGAAATGTTCAATCCTGGCCGGAGATTTTAATTCCAGTCACCCGGCGCTCTTCAACTGTGGCGCCGACAATCCGCTAGGTAACCAAAAGGGAAAACAACTATTAAATATAATTACAGCAAGAAATCCATCATTCCAAGGCCCATTCTTTAAGTCATATGTAGGCTCTCACCCGGGGACACCTGATATAGTCTTGACCAACAGGGACTGTGACCTATACCATTGCAGTCTCCCCTGGTGGAAACGTAGAATCAGACCACATCCCTGTTATAATAACACTTCAGGCATCGCCATTTAGAATACCCACTCCTCCAAAACCCAACCTAAAAACTCTAGGATTTGACCCCGTCAGGGACTACCTTACTGTTTCGCTTGAGAACCAGCCTTCAACTGCAACTGACGAGGTAATTAGCTCCTTCCATGAAAGAATCATAGAGGCCACTCAGGCAAGTTGCCAATTAAATACATCAAAGCTCTAAACCTAATGAAACACCACTACATCCCACTGACACAGCTAACAAGATAAACGACTTCTTCTCAACCATAGGATCTAATCTCGCCAATAAAATCCCACATACTAATGCCCATGCCGGGGACTACCTAGATGGGAATTTTCCAAATTCCTTCTATCTTGCACCAACTGAGCCCTCGGAAGTCACCGAGATTATAAAGTCACTTAAAAACAACTCAGGGAATCTGTCTAATGTCCCACCATTACTGTACAAGCGAGCAGCCCATATCCTTTCGCATGCTATTTCATTACTTTTTAACAAGTCACTAGAAACTAGCACCTTCCCGAAACTACTCAAGACGGCAAGGGTTACACCAATACATAAAGGTGGTGACCCTACAGACTTAAACAACTATAGGCCAATATCAAACTTACCATTGCTATCCAAAATCTTTGAGAAACTCGTGCACAGGAGACTATATTCATTTATAATGGCACAAAACATACTCAACCCCTGCCAATCTGGATTTAGGAAAAATAAAAGCACTAATGATGCAATCATAAAAATGCTAGATCTGCTTTACACAGCATTGGAAAATAAGGAATATCCACTAGGAATTTTTATTGACCTAAGAAAAGCTTTTGACACAGTAGACCACGACATCCTACTCCACAAACTTGACCATTACGGTATAAGAGGCCATGCGCTTGCTTATTTCAAATCTTACCTTACTAATAGGTATCAGTATCTTAACATTAGAGACACAGCATCAACAACACGGCCACTTGATACTGGAGTTCCGCAGGGAAGTGTCCTTGGTCCCCTGCTCTTCCTCATATACATCAATGATCTTCCAAACGTATCCCAACACCTGAAACCCATTCTCTTTGCTGACGACACGACCTATGTCATCTCTCACCCTAATCTTGCCACCCTCGACACCATTGTTAACGAGGAGCTGATCAAAATATCGACTTGGATGAGAGCCAATAAACTTACGCTTAACACTGACAAAACCTACTATATTATGTTTGGTAGCAGAGCAGGAGATGCACAAATTAACATTAAGATCGACAACACTCTAATTACCAGACATAATGAGGGCAAATTCCTAGGCCTATACCTTGACAACAACCTGAATTTCAGCACCCATATCCAACACATAACCAAAAAAGTATCCAAAACAGTTGGGATCCTCTCCAAGATACGATACTACGTGCCGCAAAATGCCCTTCTCACACTATACCACTCACTTATTTATCCATACCTCACCTATGCTATTTGCGCTTGGGGATCAACTGCAGCAACACACCTAAAGCCAATAATAACCCAACAAAAAGCTGCAGTAAGAATAATCACTAAATCCAATCCCTGGCAACACACCCCTCCACTCTTCATAGATCTAAACTTACTCCCTGTTCAGTACATCCACACTTACTACTGTGCAATCTACATCTACAGGACCTTAAACTCCAATATCAACCTTGACCTAAAACGCTTTCTTGATAGTTGTGACAGAACCCACAGGCATAACACCAGACACAAACATCTCTACGACATTCCCCATGTCCGACTAAACCTTTACAAAAATTCAATGTATGTCAAAGGCCCTAAAATCTGGAACACCCTACCTGAGAACTCTAGAGCTGCAGACACATTCATCACCTTCAAAACTACCATTAGAAAACATCTTATCTCCCTGATAAACCCCATCAACTAACTACACGAATACCACCTGGTGGGTCACACTTACACTCACTCACCCATTTGACCATAAACAGAAATATTAATCTCAATCTTAAAATAATGAATCCTATGATACTCCAATACTGAAACTATGTACTGTGCCAAAACAAAAGCATTCACATTGCAAAACTCACAAACTAGTATTTAATCACTTAGCCATAATACCAACTTACCTCATAATTTGTAATATTTTAAAATAAAGAATTAAACTAAGTCTGCCCGAAATGCCTAGCCATGCTAGGCGTTCTAGTGGTACACTCTGTAATCATTATTTAACTACATGTAAACCACACAACAACCAAATTCTGTAAATTCAACATTGTAATCTTTATAGAGAATAAACTTTGAATTTGAATTTGAATTTGAATGTAAACCAACCACGGAAATTAGTGACTGCATGAAAAACGATCAAGTAGAGTGTATAAGGCACCACCAAACGAGACAGCCCACCGGGGCTATACTGCAGAGGTTGAGAAAATAATTAATTACCCTAATCACACAACACGAAAATGAATTATGGAAATAAGTTGTTCAAGCTAATCAATACAAAAGCCAACCTGCAAAGTTCTGGAGCAAAATCCGGCAACTTCTAGGGGCAAAGCACAAGGCTACCCATTATCTAATACATTCCTTCACCGATGACGATGATGAGGAAGTTGATATTAAAGTTGATGACCCACAAGATCAGGCCAATCTGATGGGTGATGTGTGGGATAAAATTCCCTCACACAATGATAGTAGAACATTTAATAATAACTATTACTAGAGAGACAACCGAGCTGACCCCCAACCATTACCACTAAGTGATACATCTACCCTTGAAGATGAACATCCCCTAACAAGACCAATCACACTCAGGGAAATGAGTCAAGTCATAGGCAGAATGAGTAATAAAGCTCCTGGCCCCTCAGGTATAACAGTGAAACAATCAAAGTTCTTACCCAGAAATTGCAAAATGTTTCTGGAAAATATCTTTAACGCTCTCCTGGTCTCGAGATACTTTCCTGTGACACTTAAGACAGCAAGGATAATATTCATTGCAAAACCCAGCAAAGACAAACATAAACCGGAGAACTATAGACCTATCTCATTACTTGAAGTCACTGGTAAAGTCCTTGAGAAAATCATTCCCAACATATTAAACTACTACATGGAGTACAATCAGCTCTTCACTGACAAACAGTTTGGACTCACGACTCACAGAGTACCACAACAAGCTATCAATATCATCTTCGATGCTGCGGACAGCCGGAGGAAACAGGGCAACCTTGTCCTTATTGCAACCAGGGATGTACACAAAGCTTTTGACAGCCTGTGGCACGACGGACTCAAATATATTTAAACGTGTCGACCTTCCTCACCACAACTGGACTTTTTTCAGATTCATATACAACTTCTTATCAGAAAGAAGAATCATCCCTATCTCCCTCAACCCGGGTTCAATGATACTATCATCACCTAATTTCCTGGTATTATCCATGTAGTGTCATCCACCCCAGTAACGAGGAAACATAAGCATGCGAGGGTAATAGAAAAAATAAATATGGAACTACGAGGAACAGCAAACTGGAAGAAGAAATGGAGAATCACGGCCAACGCAGATAGTCCTCATCAGCACCATCGGATGTTTTGCAATAACTATAAGACAAAGAGGGAGGGTATCTCCATCAGAGTACACCTATTGCCTTCAGAAACCCCAGCAAGCTCCTAGGATACGAGATAGAGAGATTACCCCACTCCGCATCTAACATTTCTAAAAAAATACCTTAGCCAAAGTCCGCCTATGCAGGTTTAATCAAGCTCCTTCCCACCTCAAGAAACACCTCCACAAGAATATCCTTGTGTACCTATGTCATTAACAACTAAAATTAACATGCTACAGCTAAAAAAAAGTCCAGAATAGAGCACTCCGCTTTATCACAGGCACCAGGAGCAGAGACACAATCAGGATGGAAGATCTACACATGCAACAGGAGATAGATGCAATAAATGTAAGGCTTGATAAACTATACAAGAAACAACTATACGACATGCAGAGAAACCCCTCAGAGAAAACCCTCCACAACCAACAAACACCACCGACTACATCATCAACTCCCCACAAAACCCAAAGAATGACCCTCCAACAAAGAATGACCCTCCAACAAAGAATGACCCTCCAACAAAGAGTGTGACGATTCATCCACAAGGATAATTTCCAGAGACCAATGATCCTGAGTGACCTCCCAGAATATATAGATGAATGGGTAACACCGGACCCCTTTTATGTTTAATAAGGATAAATCCTCCACAATCAATGGAGACTTTCCTTTTAACTTATTAACTATTACATCTAACCATGAAACATCTGCAAACCTACTACGGCAGGACACCACCTCTGAAGTAGCTGAGTCGGCCAGTATCTCCGAGTAACAATCGACCTACATCAAAGGTCTTACTACCGTCATTTCCAGCCAACGACTTGCAATCCCCCCCCCCTCCAAAAAACGTTATGCAGTTATACATTTGTTATAACTGTGTGAAACTGATGGGTAAGTGTTATACCCCATTCATTGAAATTTATTTCATTAGTGACAATACACACTCACACATGTGTTAAAGTGCACCAAAGTGGTTTGGTCACTTACCTTTATTACCCCACCTCCAGTCGAGATCCGCATCTCGAAATGAGTTAGAAATATCTTTGTACTGTTACCAGGACACTGTCGATAGAGCGGATGTGGGAAATGTGTGGCTGCTCTGCATAATGTACAACAATATACTACATCCCACTATTGATAATATGGAAGGATCCGTTTTGGTCGACATCATAAACCTTTGAGTGTTGAAAAACCTCGAGTTCAATTCAAATTAAAATTCAAAGTTTATTCTCTAAGGATTACAATGCTGAGTTTACAGAATTTGGTTATTGTGTGGTTTACATGTAGTAAAATAATAATTACAGAGTGTACCACTAGAACACCTAGCATGGCTAGGCATTTCGGGCAGACTTAGATTAAATCTTAAATTTAAAATACAACCTCAAATATCGAACTTTCTTTGGTCCAGAAGGCTGTTCGAGTGCCTTTACCGAATTAATTTATTCCCATCAGGAATAATGTAAATTAGATTAGTCCATTTCAGACCCTCAAAAATGCACTTATAAAAGCACTTACAAAAATACACTTACATAATTGGTTGTGTTGGGAGCAGTTCGATTTTTGAGGTTCCACTGTATTACAAATTATGAGGTAAGTTGGTATTATGGCTAAGTGACTAAATACTAGTTTGTGAGTTTAGCAATGTGAATGCTTTTGTTTTGGCACAATACATAGTTTCAGTATTGGAGTATCACAGGCCAACTTATAACTAGTTAGGATTCATTATTTTAAGATTGAGATTGATATTTCTGTTTATGGTCAAATGGGTGAGTGAGTGTAAGTGTGAACCACCAGGTGGTATTCGTGTAATTAGTTGACAGGGTGTATCAGGGAGTTTTGAAGGTGATGAATGCGTCTGCAGTTCTAGAGTTTTGAGGAAGGGTGTTCCAGATTTTAGGGCCTTTGACATACATTGAATTTTTGTAAAGGTTTAGTCGGACATGGGGAATGTCATAGAGATGTTTGTGTCTGGTGTTATGCCTGTGGGTTCTGTCACAACTATCAAGAAAGCATTTTAGGTCAAGGTTAATACTGAAATTCAAGGTCCTGTAGATGTAGATTGCACAGTAGTAAGTGTGGATGTACTGAACAGGGAGTAAGTTTAGATCTATGAAGAGTGGGGGGGGGGGGTGTTGCCAAGGATGGGATTTAGTGATTATTCTTACTGCGGCTTTTTGTTGGGTTATTATTGGCTTTAGGTGTGTTGCTGCAGTTGAACCCCAAGCACAGATAGCATAGGTGAGGTATGGATATATAAGTGAATGGTATAGTGTGAGAAGGGTAGTTTGCGGCACGTAGTATCGTATCTTGGAGAGGATCCCAACCGTTTTGGATACTTTTTTGGTTATGTGTTGGATATGGGTGCTGAAATTCAGGTTGTGGTCGAGGTATAGGCCTAGGAATTTGCCCTCATTATATCTGGCAATTAGAGTGTTGTCGATCTTAATGTTAATTTACGCAACTCCTGCTCTGCTACCAAACATAATGTAGTAGGTTTTGTCAGTGTTATGCGTAAGTTTATTGGCTGTCATCTAAGTCGATATTTTGATCAGCTCCTCGTTAACAATGGTGTTGAGGGTGGCAAGATTAGGGTGAGAGATGACATAAGTCGTGTCGTCAGCAAAGAGAATGGGGTTCAGGTGTTGAGATACGTTTGGAAGATCATTGATGTATATGTGGAAGAGCAGGGGACCAAGGACACTTCCCTGCCGAACTCCAGTGTCAAGTGGCCGTGTTGTTGATGCTGTGTCTTTAATGGTGACATACTGATACCTATTAGTAAGGTAAGATTTGAAATATGCAAGCGCATGGCCTCTTATACCATAATGGTCAAGTTTGTGGAATAGGATGTCGTGGTCTACTGTGTCAAAAGCTTTTCTTAGGTCAATAAAAATTCCTAGTGGATATTCCTTATTTTCCAATGCTGTGTAAAGCAGATCTAGCATTTTTATGATTGCATCGTTAGTGCTTTTATTTTTCCTGAATCCAAATTGGCAGGGGTTGAGTATGTTTTGTGCCATTATAAATGAATATAGTCTCCTGTGCACGAGTTTCTCAAAGATTTTGGATAGCAATGGTAAGTTTGATATTGGCCTATAGTTAAATAACAAAAAAAAGTCACAATACCGTGACTGGAACGATACACAAATAACCTGCACATAAAAGAGGGAAGCTTACGGCGACGTTTCGGTCCGACTTGGACTATTTACAAAGTCACACTAACCAGAAGTGGAGCAGGACGTCTATATATAGGCAGGAAGAGTTGGTGGTAGTAGTAGTAGTACAAGAATGGTATATAATACCGACAAGATGAAATTTAAGACACATGCGCAACACCCGGGCATCCCTATCGTAGACGTTTCGCCATCCAGCCAGCCACTGGATGGCAAAACGTCCACAACAAAGACACCCAGATGCCGCACATATGTCTTAATTTCATCAGTAGTAGTAGTAGTAGTAGTAGAAGAGGTTGTAGTAGTGGTAGTGGTAGAAGTGGGGAATAAGGAGGACGAGCCAGCCAAAAACAAAGGAAGGGGAGCACTGCAAGAGAGTTAAGTGCCCACAGTGAGAGCAAGTGCACAGAGGTGCATGAAAGGGGAAGTGGTGAAATAAATGAAGAAGGAACAGAAACACGAGACAGAAGAGAGAAAGGCAACCCAGAGGAGAAAAAGGAAAGAGGAAAGGGGAAGAGGGAGAAGAAGAAAAAGAAAAAGAGTCAGGTTAAGTCACGGGTGTTCTGAAGTTTGGAGCATTTTACAATGTAGTGGGAGAGGAAGGCATCTACAAGTCGGACCGAAACGTCGTCGTAAGCTTCTCTCTTTTATGTGCGGGTTATTTGTGTATTGGCCTATAGTTGTTTAAATCTGTAGGGTCAACACCTTTATGTATTGGTGTAACCCTTGCCGTCTTGAGTAGTTTCGGGAAGGTGCTAGTTTCTAGTGACTTGTTAAAAAGTAATGAGATAGCATGCGAAAGGACATGAGCCGCTGGCTTGTACAATAATGGTGGGACATGAGACAGATTCCCTTAGTTATTTTTAAGTGACTTTATAATCTTGGTGACTTCCATGGGCTCAGTTGGTGCAAGATAGAAGGAATTTGAGAAATTCCCACCTAGGTAGTCCCTGGCATGAGCATTGGTACGTGGGATTTTATTGGCGAGATTAGATCCTATGGTTGAGAAGAAGTCGTTTATCTTATTAGCTGTGTCAGTGGGATGCAGTGGTGTTTCATTAGGTTTAGTTAGGACAATATTCTTGTTTTTTTTTCAGTTTGTGGGTCCCTAGAATCTGAGAGAGTGTTTTCAAGGTCTTTTTTATATCTCCTCTTGTGTCAGTGAATCTACTGGAGTAGTATAGTTGTTTGGCTTTCTTTATTACTTTGGTGAGGACTGATGAATAGTGTTTAAGAATATCTTTGTGTATTAAGCCCTGTCTATGTTGCTTTTCATATTGGTGTTTATCAATGAATTTCAGAATGGTGCTGGTTAGCCATGGGCAACCAAGCCGTTTGCTTGTGATCCGTTTTGTTTTTACAGGACAAAGTTTGTTGTATAGTCTAAGTAATTTGTTAAGAAAAATGTCTGTCCAGTCATCAATACCATTGGCCAGTCAACAGTCTCTAGGTCAGCTGTGAACTTCCTTATTGAGGCCTCGTCATGAAGTCTAAATGAAACTTTGTTGTATTCAAGTGGTGGTTTACTAATGTTTGTCAAGAGGAAGGTAGGGTAGTGGTCTGTAGTGCTATCTGTCATTATCCCTGATTTAAGGGGGGCTAGTATATTGGTCCATATGTGGTCTATTATGGTTGCACTTGTCTCAGTGAGCCTGGTTGGTTTAGTTATTGTTGGTGTGGAAAATTGCATTTATCTGAATGTATCATTATATACATAACAGTAAATGAACATTGATAATTATTATTTACCAGTTAGACAAGTAGGAATTTGGGACACCTAGGTCGCAAAAAATGTCCCCCTTCGATACCTACCACTGTCATGTCAACAAGTTGCTCTGGACCTATTAATTAAATGAAATATACATCACCAGGAATGCTGGTAAATATATAAATTTGTGGACTGTATATTAAAATTAAAAAAGGATTATAGTATATACACACATTTATATAACAGAAGGAGAATATATCTTAATCATAACACTCACCAATTTGACTGGAGATTAATGTGTATCATACTCAGAAAACCTCACTGTCTATCTATGAAAATAACACTGGCCAGGTTACTACATAAGACTTATCTGAGGTTCCAGGAGCT
The DNA here is from genome assembly GCF_038502225.1 of Cherax quadricarinatus. NCBI lineage: Eukaryota > Metazoa > Arthropoda > Malacostraca > Decapoda > Parastacidae > Cherax > Cherax quadricarinatus. Next base: position 245,658 of record NW_027195050.1, read on the forward strand.
GTCTTGTCCAGTCGCCTGATATCTAAAGTTATGCAGGAATTCACATCCAACAATTTCGTCTCCTATTTGAGAGGTGTCAGCCCAATTTTAACCTCTAGAGCACGAAAAATTCTTCCCATTACACCAACGTTTCTAATCCCAATTCAAACAAAATGGCGACTCCTGTTCTTTTAAAAATACACTTTTATTAAATGCAATATAGGGCATCTATTTACCTATAAATTACCGTATATCCGGAAAATATACAGTATTTTCCACAGTTGGTATGAGAAGTGTGTTGCTCATATTGTTGATGAAATCAGTTACAGGCTGGTCATCTAGTAGGCCAAGGTTGATGTTGAAGTCTCCAGCTAAGAGAAGGTGGTGCTTATTCATTTGTCTGTTTGTTATTAGTGCCTTTAATTTCTCACTGAAATTTGGGATGTTTGTGTGGGGTATCTGGTAAATGGCACCGATTGTTATAGGCGTCTTAAGTTTTTTACAGTAAAATTAGCAAAAATGTATTCCCCATAAATAACAAAAAAGGCACAATACCGTGACTGGAACGATAAACAAATAACCCGCACATAAAAGAGAGAAGCTTACGACGACGTTTCGGTCCGACTTGGACCATTGACAAAGTCACACTAACCAGAAGTGGAGCAGGACGGCTATATATAGGCAGGAAGAGGTGGTGGTAGTAGTAGTAGTAGCAGTACAAGAATGGTATATAATACCGACAAGATGACATTAAGACACATACGCAACACCCGGGCATCCATATCGTAGACGTTTCGCCATCCAGCCAGCCAATAGATGGCGAAACGTCCACAACAAAGACAGCCAGACGCCGCACATGTGTCTTAATTTCATCAGTAGTTGTAGTAGTAGTAGTAGTAGAAGAGGTAGTAGTAGTGGTAGTGGTAGAAGTGACTTAACCTGACTCCTCATTTTTTCTTTTTCTTTTTCTTCTCCCTCTTCCCCTTTCCTCTTTCCTTTTCTCCTCTGGGTTGTCTTTCTCTCTTCTGTCTCGTGTTTCTGTTCCTTTCACGCACCTCTGTGCGCTTGCTCTCCCTCAGTGGGCACCTAGCTCTCTTGCAGTGCTCCCCTTCCTTTGTATCTGACTGGCTCGTCCTCCTTATTTCCCACTTCTACCACTACCACTACTACCTCTTCTACTACTACTACTACTACTATAACTACTGATGAAATTAAGACATATGTGCGTCGTCTGGCTGTCTTTGTTGTGGACGTTTCGCCATCCAGTGGCTGGCTGGATGGCGAAACGTCTACGATAGGGATGCCCGGATGTTGTGCATGTGTCTTAATGTCATCTTGTCGGTATTATATACCATTCTTGTACTACTACTACTACCACCACCTCTTCCTGCCTATTTATAGCCGTCCTGCTCCACTTCTGGTTAGTGTGACTTTGTCAATGGTCCAAGTCGGACCGAAACGTCGTCGTAAGCTTTTATGTGCGTGTTATTTGTGTATGTATTCCCCATATTCATCGCTAAAACAAGTGGTGCTAATACAAGATAATTGGTTAGAGTAATAGATTGCAGTACCACCCCCAACTTGGTATGGTCTGCAGTTGTGGATTGCTGTATATCCTGGTAGAGGGTAGATATCTATTGTGTCCTGCTTAAGCCAGGTCTCAGTAAGAATAATGCAGGAGAAGGGTGTCTTTAGTGATTCAAGGAGTGCCAGGAGGTCATCATAGTGTTTGCTTAAGGACCTGATGTTGTAGTTAAGTACTGATAGACTTTTAGCATTGTTTAGGATAGTGCTGGCTTGTGATGCTGTGTAGTAAAGGCAGTTACTTTCCAATAGGTTTTGTGTGTCAGATTATGGAGGTTTAGATCAGGGTCAACGTGATCAATCATCTTCTAGGTTTAAATTATTGTTATTTATATCCTGAGTTGTGTGTTGAGTTCTAGCACTGATATCTGTAGTGGTGGGAAGTTTGGACAAGTATATTATATAGCTAAAGCATTTTGATCATATAAAGTATAGTCACTAATACACATAATGAAGTTGGTGTTGTCTATGTGTTGTGCTGGAATGAGCTAAGTACAACTAGGTATAAACTAATAATATGAAAATACAAATTAAAAATAGCACAAGACTCTCACTTGTAATTGCACTAAGGTCTAATATAATGACTTTGGTATAGTCGATGTATTGAGCTAGAATGAGCTATAGTACAACTAGGTTTAATCTAATAATATAAAAATACAAATTAAAAATAGCACCAGACTCTCACTAGTAATTGCACTATGGTCTAATATAATGAATTTGGTATTGACTATGTATTGAGCTAGAATGAGCTATAGTACAACTGAGTTTAATCTAATGATATAAAAAAAGCACAAGACTCTCAGTTGTAATTGCACTAAGGTGTTATATAAGTTGTTTACAAGAATTAGAGTATAACTAAATTTAAATTGACAAGATAAAATATACAAGTTAAGGTAGCAAAAGAATAAAAAAAAGTAGAAAAAAAATATATGAGGTAGTTGGTACTAGTTAGCAAAAGATAGTTAAGGGCCTTGAACAATAATATAATTGAAATATACACTAATTGCACACACAATATAGTCACTAAGATATGAAAACAATCTTAGAGTAGGACTTATAATATAAACTTATAATATAAATTTATAATATAAACTTATAATATAAAAATACAAATTAAAATGGTACTTGCAATTGCACTAGGGTCTGGTATAGGTTGTTAACAAGATCAAGAGTATAACTAGATTTAAATTGACAAAATAAAATTCACAAATTAAAGTACCAAAAGAATAATAAGTAAAAAATAACAATGGCAATGACTTGGTAAGATGGCAGACAGGTACACAGGTACACAGGTACACAGGTACACAGGTACAAAGGATAATATAAAGGTTGGAGTTGAATATACAAACTTGGAAATTTTGCAACAAAATGTTATGAAAAGTATAAAATAATGATTAATGTACAAAAGTAAAACTGGCTGGTAGTAAATATGGTGTTTAATAAAATTTTAGTAAGGAATAATGATTACAAAAAGTGAAAAAGTAATGTTTATTTCATTCAATATTGCACTGGTAGTTATACTAGAGGTTATATGGCAGTACAAGGTAATTAAGAGTACTCTAAGATAGTAAATGTGGTATTAAAATAGGTAAAGGTAAATTGTACTGAGTAAATTGTACTGATAGTAAAAATGGTAATTAATTATTAATTTTAGTCAGTAATATCAATTAATAGTATTTAAAAAAATCTGAGGTAGTAATATGGACAGAGAAAGTATCAATTCAGCTAATATTTAAGCAAACAATAGTAAATAAGAAAATTACATAAGGTGATTTATGCTTACTAGTAAAATCACATAATGAGGTAGTTGATTATTTAATTACTAAGAGATTGTACTATGAAATTTGAACAATAATGGAGCAAAACATACACTGCTCTATGTAGGCTTTTAGGTTGGACATTGTTTATTTATTCTCTGTAAGATTAGTATCCCTGAGAAATCGTGATAGATCATTCTCGTTCGTGATTGTGTACAGTTGACCTACATTTGTTTTCCTAACTAGAATTTTCCCATCTCGTGTGAAGCATTGGTGTATTGTGTCATTATTCTCCCGCTTAAGTTTTCTGACTCTATACAGGAGGTTCTGACGTTTTTTGGTAAGACACTCGTTTATGTATACCTCTTTCTTTACTTTAATAGATGCAATAATTAAGTCTTTTTTCCTGTCATGTGAGTGGAATCTAAGCATAACACTTTTTCTACCATGGGATCCTAGTAACCTGGCTTCTTTTATTTCTGACTCTGGTACTGTAACTTTTGTTTGGTTCTTTATGATCTGGAGAGTAATTTCTTTACTGTTTGTTTGGTTCATATCACTGGGAAAAAGTGGACTGTTAACTATTACTGCATCCGATAGTTTATCTTGTTCAGTTTTATCTTCTTGGAGAGCAAAGTAGTCACTGAACTGGTTATCTAAGTTGTTCTTCCATTCTTTTACTGCTTCTTCAACCTTTGTATTAAGAGATATTATTTGTTCTGTATGGCTATCTATGACTGTTTGGATGGTCTTGCCACAGTTAGTCATTCCTGGTGTTGATAACTTTTGTTCAAGACTGAGGATTTTGTTCTCGAGTTGTGTCATCCTGGTGTCTTGTTTTGTTAGCGTCTCTCGAAGATTCATATTTTCAATAACTAAGGTGGAGATGCATGACTTTAGGGTATCTGGATCGTTGGTCATACCTGAGAGACTACTTGGTAGGTTGAATCCGGGGAAGAGAGGGGAGGATGGGCTGGTGGCAGCCATGTTGTTATTGTTGTGGTGTGGCTTTGAGCGGTGGTGAGAAGGGAGGTAGCTGGGCCGGCGTCCTCCTGGCTACACTTGTTGAATAGTTGATTTTTCGGTGTTGTCTTGCTGGCCTTGGTGCTGTTTCCTCTTAGATTGCGCCTCATAATACTACAGGAATTGTTGTAGTTAAGAAAAAGTTGTAGTTATACAAAACTTAGGGTTACGTTGTTCGGCTGGCAGCGGGGTGTTGCTTTCGGTTTGAAGGCAGTCTTCCTTTGATCTTTATTATTTTCGATTTGTAGGTTTCACTGTTGGTAATCTTTGGTCATTCTGGGTGCTACGTTGGGTAGTGCAGTTTTGCTTTTAACTAGGTCATCATAGGAGCATTGGTGGCTCTGATAGTTGGAGAAAAGTACGGAGCTTGGAGGTCGCTGCTGCCGCTGCCGCTGCCGTATATGCCGTATATGTTTAATGGTGTTGGTTATGATTACGGCTAACACCAAGCAGTCAGTTATTTTGGTATGTTATGTCACGAGTGTTTACCAATGCCATGATCTGTAACCAGTAAGTGGGAGAAACCGGGAGTCTCATCATCGTAGAATGGAGGTGAGCGCCATCAAAGGTTTCAGGGTTAACGCAAGTGCTGGAGTCAACCAAGTGTTGACTGAAAGTGATTCCAGCTTATGAGGAAGATCAGTAGGCGTGCCAGAGTAAGCAGTGTGTGCTGCAGGGATCAGGGACCCAGGAGGAGACACCAGGAACATGACAGTAAATGAAATATTTTTCTTAATAGGAGAGGGGAAGGGGGTATGAAGGACAGCTCCGAGGGATAACAAAAAGAAACCAACAACTTGACCCTAAAGTGACGATCTGTATCGGTGCGGCAGACAGTGCTGACTCTCCATGGAAACCTCCCTCCACACTTCTCCGAATATATCAGGAGTCTCAGCACACTAAGATGGCACCTCCCCAAGTGACTGATCTAGGCTCAGTCAATAGTAGATGTGGGCGACCAACAACACCTGTTGACTGCCACACCGGGAGTCATACCCCGGTCACTCTCTCCCCCGGATCCGAAAATGGACTAAGAGCTGAATTACTCTGTGGAATATTGTGGAATATTTTCCCAGTAATGAGGGGGAAGAAACGGTATTTATCTGGCATTTAGATTAGATCCCAACGCAGCTCCATGGGATCCCTTCCCCCCTCAATTAGAAAGTCCACAGATGTTAGCTACTAATGAGTTAGAAAACGTTGAAAAAAATGCCTGAGAAGCACTTTGGCTTTTAGTACATGGGTTTCCTGGGTATTACTAAGATTGAGAATTTAAAAGATCGTTTTGAAGATTTGAGTGAACAGTGTTTGCACTAGATCTTTAGAGCAAATCTGGGAGACGCAGGAACCTAGTGAACGTCTTCATCAGGACATTCAAACCATAGTGTAGAAACATCACAAGAAATGTGAAGCCGTGATGTGTTAATTAATTCTGTAAGAACCACAAGAACTTATGAGAAAATGCCCATCAAATATATTTTGCTTTGTAGCACAACACAGTGTGAGTTTTCAGGGCTGATTTAGGATTTTTTCATACGTATTATAATCATTTTCATTTTTGAATTTAAAAATTTTATATTATAAGTAATATTTTGCTTTCTGAGAAACTTATGTAATGAAGATAGAATACTAATATGTAATGTAACTGGTAATGTATTACAAACTAGAGTTACTTTTGGAATAAAAAAAAATCAAAATTACTATGATATAAAAGTATTGAAGCAACGTTACTTCCGTCCACACGATATTCCACAACTTTATTAAGTATGAAGATAATGAAGATTAATTGATAACCTCTGCCGCTACACCTACTTATTTAATTAACTAGAAGTATATAGTTAAAAATCAAGAGTTTTTTAAACTTCTCAACATCGCTTTTAGTGTAGATGAAATGTGGACGAATTTTCATTGCAAAATTTTCCTAAAAATGCTTTTATATGTTCATAAAGAATTACAAATGACTACTCAATTTAGATTTAAGAGTGTAGAAGCTGCAGTCAACATCTGTCAAGCCAAAATCATTTACGAATAAAATATTCACAGAAAATAATATTTTCCCAGGAACACGTCAACTAATGCATGAATAACATTTCCACTTAACCATCAAATAGGCCGCTAATACAGAAATTCACTGATTATTGCTACACAATTCTCTGTGATTATTTAAACTTAAATTAACATTCAATCTCAACAAGTCATACTTATAAAAAGCAACGTTTGATATTTTTATCTTAGGTCAAAAATATCTCAATTTTCTTCCCACCACAACAGTGCCAGGTTCCTGCCACAACAGTGCCAGGTTCCCGCCACAATAGTGCTAGGTTCCCGCCACAACAGTGCCAGGTTCCCGCCACAGCAGTGCCAGGTTCCCGGCCACAACAGTGCTAGATTCCCGCCACAACAGTGCCAGGTTCCCGCCACAACAGTGCCAGGTTCCCGCCACAACAGTGCCAGGTTCCCGCCACAGTGCCAGGTTCCCGCCACAACAGTGCCAGGTTAGTGCCAGACTAAACAGTATGTTAATAACAATCTGAGAATATTGAAAAAATAGAATAACAGTTCCGTTGGCAATTACAGATTACTTTTTTAGAATTAAACTATAAGGTTCAACACTGAATTAATTATCAACAACTCTCTGATTTGTGGTGTTCTCTGCACACAGGACTGTGATTTTTTACTGTTACTGAAAATGACAAGTGTCGACTTATTTGTGGTCCTAATCCTGCACACCTTAAATACATCCAGGTGACTACTGTCACACCCTAGTAAACTCTAGTGTAGACTCGTGGGAACCAAGTGACTACTGTCACACCCTAGTAAACTCTGGTGTAGCCTCGTGGGAACCAGGTGACTACTGTCACACCCTAGTAAACTCTGGTGTAGACTCGTGGGAACCAAGTGACTACTGTCACACCCTAGTAAACTCTGGTGTAGACTCGTGGGAACCAGGTGACTACTGTCACACCCTAGTAAACTCTGGTGTAGACTCGGGGAAACCAGACAACCACGATCACCTGAGCTAGTCTGCAACATACTGTATTTCCCGCAAGTTTCACATTACATGCTATCAGAAACAACACTAATCATAATTCCCAAGTGTTGATACAATTGACAGTTAGCAACATTGTGCTCATTAGTTAGGTGTATTTATAGTAGTAATATATTCATACCTGAACATGAGTGAAATATTGAAATCCCAGTACGACTCTGTGTTTAGTGAACCACTAATCGGTCTGAGGATCGACGACCCAAATGATTTCTTCATGAATGAGCCTCAAAACTCCATAAATGTATGCCAGATTTCCGACATTACCCTAACTCCGATAGATTTCGAAAAAGCCATTGACAACATGCCTATGCACTCAGCCCCGGGCCCAGACTCGTGGAACTCTGTTTTCATTAAGAACTGCAAGAAACCCCTCTCGCGTGCCCTAAGTACACTATGGAGGAGGAGCTTGGACATGAGTGAAATTCCACAGTCACTTAAAACAACGGATATAGCCCCACTCCATAAAGGTGGCAGCAAAGCATTAGCTAAGAACTATAGACCAATAGCTCTGACGTCCCACATCATAAAAATCTATGAAAGAGTGCTAAGAAGCAGAATTGCAAATCACCTGGATTCCCAAAATCTGCACAATCCAGGGCAACATGGGTTCAGGGCAGCTCGCTCCTGCCTCTCACAACTACTGGATCACTATGACATGGCTTTGGATGCACTGGAAGAAAATCAGAATGCAGATGTAATATACACAGACTTCGCAAAAGCATTTGACAAATGCGATCATGGGGTAATAGCCCATAAAATACGTGCTAAAGGAATAACTGGGAAAGTGGGGAGATGGATCTTCAACTTCCTAACAAATCGAACACAAAGAGTACTGGTCAACAGAGTTAAATCGGAGGCTGCCATAGTGAAGAGCTCTGTTCCACAAGGCACAGTACTCGCCCCCATCTTATTCCTTATCCTCATATCAGACATAGACAGAGATATACACCACTGCACCGTATCATCCTTTGCGGATGATACTAGGATCTGCATGAGGCTGTCATCTGCTGAGGACGCGGTTAACCTCCAAGAAGATATAAACAAAGTTTTCCAGTGGGCAACGGTAAACAATATAATGTTCAATGAGGACAAATTTCAACTACTCCGTTATGGAAAACTGGAGGAGATAATGACTAGAACAGAGTATACTACTGACTCCGGCCATACAATAGAGCGGAAAAATAATGTAAGGGACCTGGGAGTAGTAATGTCTGAGGATCTCACTTTCAAGGATCACAACAGTGCCACGATCGCACGTGCAAAGAAAATGATAGGATGGATAATGAGAACTTTCAAAACGAGAGATGCCAAGCCAATGATGATCCTTTTCAAATCACTTGTTCTCTCTAGGCTGGAATACTGCTGTACATTAACATCTCCATTCAAAGCAGGTAAAATCGCAGATCTAGAGAGTGTACAGAGATCCTTTACTGCACGTATAAGTTCTGTCAAGCACCTTAACTACTGGAAACGCTTGGAAGCACTTGACTTGTACTCGTTGGAACGCAGGAGGGAGAGATATATCATAATCTACACTTGGAAAATCTTGGAAGGAATGGTCCCAAATCTGCACACAGAAATCACTCCCTACGAAAGTAAAAGACTGGGCAGGCGATACAAAATGCCCCCAATAAAAAGTAGGGGCGCCATTGGTACACTAAGGGAAAACACCATAAGTGTCCGGGGCCCAAAACTGTTCAACAGCCTCCCATCAAGCATTAGGGGAATTGCCAATAAGCCCCTGGCTGCCTTCAAGAGAGAGCTGGACAGATACCTAAAGTCAGTGCCGGATCAGCCGGGCTGTGGTTCGTACGTTGGACTGCGTGCGGTCAGCAGTAACAGCCTAGTTGATCAGGCCCTGATCCATCGGGAGGCCTGGTCATGGACCGGGCCGCTGGGGCGTTGATCCCCGGAATAACCTCCAGGTAACCTGTCATGCGGTGCGAGAGTTGTCCCACGATGACCAGTAATCCACACTTACCTGTAAAGTAAAACAAGGAAATTTATATTAATCGTTTTGCTCTACCATCAAGACCTAAAAACTAATGCAAATTAATTGTTTCATTCCATACACCCACCTCCCTCTAGAGCAACCAGAGCTTAGTAATGAAGTGTTGCTGGAGGCTGATTATCATTATTATCAAAACTAAGCGCTAAACCACCATGGTTATACAGCACTGCAGGGTAGGAGTTTTAAGGTCAGTGAGGAGTGCTAAAGGAAGTATAATCTAAGGTTGTGTAATAAATCTGTTGCTATCAAAAAAGTCAAAGAGAAAGTCTGTGTCAAAGGTGGGGCTGTCAGCGAGGAGGGAAGATAAAGTAAGAGTGAAAAAGCGGTGACGATGTCGAAGGTGAATATTGCTCGCTGATAGACTGGACAGTCCAACAGAATATGGCAAACTGAAATTGAAACTGACAATACACACAGAGTAGAACTGGGCGCCTCTCCATGAGATACCCATGACTGAGACGTGTGTGCCCACTGCCAAGACAAGAGAGCGTAGTCTCACAACCTGATGTGTCAACATATGACAAAATACACAAATTTTGCTGCGCAGCTCAACAATTTATGACAGTAGAAGACTAGTGAAATACCGTTGGATTTATACATTCAATTTGTGAAGTCATGTTTGTCTCGAGTCTTTGTAATTACTATAATGAAACCACAAACATTGTTCAGTGTTCCAAGCAACTATTTGACTCACCAACCGTATTATCATTATTGTTATAATCAAGGTGGAAGCACTAAACCCGTAGGATTATACAGAGCCTGTGGCGGGGATGTGGGAGGTATTCAGGCTTAATTCAGGGAACTGGAGCACAGATCCAATTCCCTAGATCAAAAGCCCCTCACCAGCATCAAGGAACCTACCTTGAGGGGTCACCATTTATAAGGAAGGAAACTATGGGAGAATAGACTTTTACAGTTGATGACTAATAACACTGCTATGTCAACCTTATTCAATGAAGACAAATACAGGAGTTGGAACAAATTAATAGGAACACCTTGTTCTTTAACATTTTTTAGTTTCAATATGGAGTTGGTCAGACATTTGCAGTTAAAACGACACTAATTCGCCCCAAAAAATATTCATCTAGTATATGAACAATATCCAGGGAAATTTTGAGCCATTACTCAAGCAAAACTTGCTGAAACTCTTCTAAAGACGACGGTGGAGGAAATAGGTTCCTGACTTACAGTTCCAACTGACCCCACTGATGCTCGGTAATATTTAGATCAAATGATCGTAGAGGCCAATCTAAGTGTTCGCCTTCACTTTCATGTTATTTATTCATACAAGTTTTGAACATTTCTAGCGGTGTGTATTGCTGCATTATCGTCTTGGATGATAGCGCAAAATTAAGTTAATTTTTCAGTTATTTGGCAGTTCAATCAGCAGGTGTTCATGTTATTTTGACCAACCCCCTGACAGATGTTTCACAGAAGTTGATTGGTGTTTGCACTGACAAACTGGCCATGTTTATATCACGTCAACTAGCTTAAGTGAAGGACCTCTGTCCCTCAACTATTTTAATGCCCAGCATCACGTACGTCAGTAAGCTTCCCAGCATCACGTACGTCAGTAAGCTTCCCAGCATCACGTACGTCAGTAAGCTTCATCAACAAAGACTTTCCTTACATCTTAAGGAATATCTGGTCATCAAAATTATATACCACAAAATATGACGTCTACAATTCGGAACAAATATTTTTGACATTTCAAATAACATACAAGATGTTCACACTAATACCACTGCTGACTATGATAAAATTCTCACAATCATTGCCAAGCTACAGTTGTTGTTGCATCAATACAGCGGGTTTTTTTTAACTGGTGAACTTTAGAGACTAAAAGATGTTATCCTAACTAATCTCATTTCGAATTCCAGTCTTATCTAAGGTATTACTACCTCCCCCGGGATGCCACCGTCAATGACACCCAGGTACTTACTAACTCCTAGATCAACAGGGACAGCAAGTGTAAGGAAACGTCAAAAGTTTCCAACCGTGCCGGAGATCGAGCCACGGACCCCTCGGTATGTGAGCTGAGGGTACTATCAATCGACTCATGGGTAACTATGATTTCAAAGATGAAAGAAATGTTATTGATGTCCTTTACAATGGAGATGCATCATGTTAAATAGAGTTGGTAGTTGAAGTGGTAATGGTTGTAGCAACAGTTGGTAGTTCTCTGCAGCATACTGGTTCAGAATCTATATTAATAAGAGGTTTGTCAACTGGAATCTGCCTTAGTGGTGTGTAAATGTATAATAATACCATGACGAGAGCAGCTATGTACTATTTACCTTCTAATTTTTCCCCATCTTTTATTCATTGTTTTGAACCATCGAAGTTCACCAGATGATTAAACTTCCCATGATGGACACACATTGTTAATATTATCAGGCTGACTTTCGTATTATGCTGGTTGACGTTTACTTAGGATTCTTGTGGTTTCTAATATGTAAATCTCTTCCCAACCACTGCATGCTATTTTTTAAGGCACCAGTTTCTATTTTTTTTTCTTTTCAGCGAGGTCACGGATTGGACAAGAGGTTTCGATGTTGGAGGTGACGTTGCTTCGGGAAAATTATGAAGCGGTCTACTTCATTTTAGGTTTTGCTTGTTTTTTAAAAAACTTATGGCACTTTTTCTACAAATAAGGATGATGATTGATGGGTATTTCATTTATCTGAAATGTCCATTGTCTCAAGTATTCGTTTATTTTCTCGGGTTAACTTCTATGTTCCCCTGCAGACTCTAAATTATGCTACTAGCTATATTCTGTCAAATATGTTATATTAAAGCCACTAGTACATATGTAGTAGTGGAGTCCTCTTCCAGGAAAAATGTTGGTGCCATGACAACAGATGGTGGTGTCTCTGGTTTGTCTGTGGAGGAGTGTAGTGTAGCTATAGGGCTGGCATAGATTTGGAATACATCCAGCACAAATTGTACCCAGTCAAAAACAAAATAGTGCAAATTCTATGTTTGGGGCATCTGTAAACACGGAATATCAGGGACAACGAATGGGACATGCAACTTTGAGCATCCCAAAATATGCTGTGACCTCCTGTCTAAGGAAGTGTGTCGTTCTACCTCTTGCAAATACTTCCACCCTGAGATATGTCAGTCTTCAGTCCTTGAAAAACAATGTTACAATACCAATTGCACTGCATACTATTTAAAAGGGACAAGGAGACACACACCCCGTACAACACATCATAGTAGTTATGGTAGCTACGACAACACCCCAAGTTTTTTTAGTGGTAGGAAACGAAGAAAGAAAATAGAAAGAGATAACCAAAATAGTCCACAGCCAGTGGCCTCTCCGGACTCACAGCTACTGATGCCAACAACAAAATCCCCCAACAAACATGCAACACAACCTCATTTATATTTGCTAATATACAGGGCCTTAAGTCATCCACCAACAACAAAATACCTTTCATTAGTGGACTTCTAGGGGAGTCAAATGCACTGTTTGCAGCCTTCACAGAGACCCATGCAAAAGATTACTTTGACAGTGAAATATGGATACCTGGATACAACCTTTTCAGATGCGACAGAAAGAACAGGCAACACGGGGAGGTTGACCTGTATGTCAAAGTCTCTCTCATTTGCACGAAGATACTGAACACCACAAATGATGTAGTTCTGACAATAAAATTCGAGAACCAAACCTTAGTCATTGTACTTGTATACAAGCCACTGGATGCAACTTCCCAACAGTTCAAAGAACAACTATTAAAAATTTACTCCTGTCTGGAAAACTTTCCAGCCCCATCCCCAAATATCTTGCTGCTTGGCGACTTCAGTCTAAGACACACAAACTGGAAAAATATAGAAAATAATGTTGTAGCAGAAATAATCCCTGGAGGCAGCTCAGATGAAAAGTCACACACAGAGGAACTGCTGAGTTTCTGCAACACACCCTAAGTCAGCAGATAGTGGAGCCAACAAGACTGGAGAACACACTGGACTTAATTTTCACAAATAATGAGGACCTGGTAAGGAACATAATATCAAATCCAACAAATTCTGATCACAATCTAATCGAAGTCCAGACTTGCATGCACAGCAGTCATGCTCGGCAAGATGCATACAGCTATGAGGGTATCTTTACCAAATTCAACTTCAACAAGAACATCATCTGGGATCAGGAAAACTATGACCTGAATGAAACATGCTGGGAGGATATCTTAAATTGCATGGACCCTAAGCAATGCCTTGAAAAGATCACCCTCCTGGTAGCTGAAGTATGTTCAAGGTATATTCCTATAAGACAAAGGAAAAGAAGAAGTAAACTGGAGACGCTCCCTCTAAAGGAGAAGACCAAGAATCATTGAGCTCCTCAAGAATGCTAGATTATCTAATTTACGGAAGGGGTGTGCTAACCAGGGAAGTGGTAAATATTAAGCTAAAGTTAAAAGACTCATACAGGATCCAGGAGAGACAAAAGGAGCTAAATGCGATTAGTGAAATTGAAAGAAATTCGAAATATTTCTTTTCATAGGCCAATAACAGATAAAAAAACCACTTCTAGTATAGGGCCCCTGCTCAGACAAGACGGATTCTACACAGACAACAAAGAAATGAGCGAGATACTGAAATCGGAATATGACTCGGTGTTCAGCGAGCCACTAACCAGTATAAAGATAGACTATCCAAACAATTTTTTCATGAATGAGCCTCAAAACCCTGCCAATGTAGGCCAGATTTATGACATAACCCTAACTCCACTAGACTTTAAGAAAGCCATCGACGATATGCCCATGCACTCAGCCCCAGGCCCAGTCTCGTGGAACTCGGTGTTCATTTAGAACTGCAAGAAACCCCTCTCACGGGCCCTAAGTATGCTATGAAGAAGGAGCTTAGACACAGGTGAGATTCCACAGTCACTAAAAACAACAGATATAGCCTCACTCCATAAAAGTGGCAGCAAAGCAGTAGCTAAGAACTATAGACCAACAGCTTTAACGTCCCACACCATAAAAATCTTTGGAAGAGTTTTAAGAAGCAGGATAGCAAACCATCTGGACTCACAAAAATTGCACAACCCGGGGCAACATGGTTTCAGAGCGGGTCGCTCCTGCCTTTCGCAAATGCTTGACCACTACGATATGGTCCTAGATGCACTGGAAAATAAACAGAATGCAGATGTAGTATACACAGATTTTGCAAAATCCTTTAACAAGTGCGACCATGGTGTAATAGCACACAAAATGTGTGCTAAAGGGATAACTGGAAAAGTAGGCAGATGGATCGTCAACTTTCTAACCAATTGCACACAAAGAGTAGTGGTAAACAGAGTTAAATCAGATGCTGCCATAGTGAAGAGCTCTGTCCCACAAGGCACAGTACTCGCACCTATCCTGTTCCTTATTCTCATATCAGACATAGACAGTGATGTAAACCACAGCACTGTATCATCTTTAGCAGACGATACTAGGATATGCATGAGAGTGTCATCCATTGAGGACACGGCAAAGCTCCAAGAAGATATAAACCAAGTTTTCCAATTGGCAACAGAGAACAATATGATGTTCAATGAAGACAAATTCCAACTACTCCGTTATGGAAAACTGGAGGAAATAATAACTAGGACTGAGTATACTACAAACTCTAATTACACAATAGAGCGGAAAAGTAATGTGAAGGACCTGGGAGTGGTAATGTCCGAAGACCTCACCTTCAAGGACCACAACAATGCCACTATCACATCTGCTAGGAAACTGATAGGATGGATAATGAGAACATTCAAGACAAGAGATGCTAAGCTAGTGATCCTTTTTAAATCACTTATTCTCTCTAGGCTGGAATGCTGCTATACATTAACATCCCCATTCAAGGCAGGTGAAACTGCAGAACTAGAGAATGTACAGAGAACCTTTACTGCACGAGCAAGTTCCATCAAACACCTTAGCTACTGGGAGGGCCTGGAAGCACTTGACTTGTACTCACTAGAGAGCAGGCGAGAGAGATATATGATAATCTACACCTGGAAGATTCTGGAGGAACTGGCTCCTAATATGCACACAGCTATCACTCCATACGAAAGCAAAAACTTGGAAGGCGATGCAACATACCCCCAGTGAAAAATAATACGAGAGAGAACACCGGACTTTAGATAACAAAGATTTAACCCTGAATCCTACTGCTCCATCATCTCGGCATCTTTCATAGTGCTGTACAGGTAAGTACACCAGACCCAAAGAAAACTCATCCTACCCTTGTGACAGGACTGCCACTGCTATAGGGCTGCAAACAGTACTTCACTTGATGATAAATTAGACATGTGCTACACTTGGGCTTCTTTCTTGGACTGATGAAGCCGCTCACTGGCTTCATCAGTCCAAATACAAAGACGAAAGATTGAAGAACCATAGGAGTTTGAGGTAATCAGTCCCTCCGCCTGAAGTGGACATAATCTGTCCATTAACTATGATAAGAATACAGCACATGTGCGAAGGCCTTATATACTGATTACATTTACTCCAGGCTGAGGGACTGATCATCCTCGTCATCATCCTCGTCATCATCCTCGTCATCAACCTCGTCATCAACCTCAGCATCATCATCCTCAACCACTCTCACTTCTCTTTGTGACTTGTTAAGGTCACAAGTCAAACCGAAACGTCATCAAGTTTCAATCACCTAAGTGCGGGTTATTAATGTATTGTTCCAGTTACGGTTATTTTAACTTTTTATTCTTTAGGAAAGATTATATAAAAAGTCTTTTCCCGCAGACACAATAATATATATATATATATATATATATATAATATATATATTTGTATATATATATATATATATATATATATATATATATATATATACAAACACTGATCTCTGGCTGAAGGAGACTCGAACCTACGAACCTTAGGACAAGGTACGCAGTGCTTTACCAATCTACCCACACTGGACCAATACCTTGGCGTGTAGCATGCGCTACACGCCAAGGTATTGGCTGCCTTGGATCAAAACGTGTAGCGCATGCTACACGCCAAGGTATTGGTCCAGTGTGGGTAGATTGGTAAAGCACTGCGTACCTTGTCTTAAGGTTCGTAGGTTCGAGTCTCCTTCAGCCAGAGATCAGTGTTTGTGTATATTTCGCATGCTCTCGCGAATGTTGAAAAATTTAAATAATAAAACATGTTGGGCCAGTATCAAAAATTTAAGGACACTTGCATATTCATGTTCTGTTCCAATAATGAAATGTATTTTTGTCAAATTCAAATATGTATATATACAGCATATTAACATGAATACAAAAAACACTAGATGCATTTTGGTCATGTAGCGATCCCAGAAATTTATCCCCCTATTGCAAAAAGCCCAGTCTGGTGTGCATCATTGCAACTGATAGGAATGTTGCGGAGTGTTGCACAGGTCTATAAAGTTGTTAAATATTAATTTTAAATATTTGAAGTGACTCAGAATTAACATTTCTAATATCCTAATGTCTTCAATAAATATCTTAAAATACGTAAACAAAGGTGAATCACTCACAAGATGTAGTGTCAAGTTATCAGTATAAAAGTTAAAACTAAAGTAGAGTCTTTTATATTTTACAAAATAAAGAAAAGAAAGCAAATAGACCTAAGTAATTAAGAAAATAGTTTAATTTCACTTAACCTTAGGGAAATTAATTTATTTTATTAATAGTATCTAGGGGAGACAAGTCACAGTCACCTTGATGTATATTACTCAGATTTAAACTATAATAACAGAATAAAACCCAACACTAAGTTGTTTATGACCAGAAAAGTCATTCACAGAAACCAACTTCATTAATACAACTTATACAACCTACCATCAAGGTAACGTTGCCTTCCAAGACAATACATCAACATTAAGTTTTAAAGGCTGATCAGTAAATACATTATTCTGTTATTACAGAGAAAAGAACAACAATTGCACCTACACAGTCTTAAGATAAGTTGTGTTTCATCTATGAGTCAGTCAATAGTGACAAACTAGTTGGGATTATATAGCAACTGTGAAATGGAAAGTACTCAGAGTCGAGTCACTTGAGAAGAATTGTCCCTTGAAGATCAGGAGTCACTCACCAGCCACAGTCACAGACCAGTCACAGGTCACCAACACCAGTGCCTGATGTATCATTGTTCACAGGCCACCAACACCAGTGCCTGATGTATCATTGTTCACAGGCCACCAACACCAGTGCCTGATGTATCATTGTTCACAGGTCACCAACACCAGTGCCTGATGTATCATTGTTCACAGGCCACCAACACCAGTGCCCTATGTATCATTGTTCACAGGTCACCAACACCAGTGCCTGATGTATCATTGTTCACAGGTCACCAACACCAGTGCCTGATGTATCATTGTTCACAGGTCACCAACACCAGTGCCTGATGTATCATTGTTCACAGGCCACCAACACCAGTGCACTATGTATCATTGTTCACAGGTCACCAACACCAGTGCCTGATGTATCATTGTTCACAGGTCACCAACACCAGTGCACTATGTATCATTGTTCACAGGTCACCAACACCAGTGCCTGATGTATCATTGTTCACAGGCCACCAACACCAGTGCCTGATGTATCATTGTTCACAGGTCACCAACACCAGTGCCTGATGTATCATTGTTCACAGGTCACCAACACCAGTGCCTGATGTATCATTGTTCACAGGTCACCAACACCAGTGCCTGATGTATCATTGTTCACAGGCCACCAACACCAGTGCCTGATGTATCATTGTTCACAGGCCACCAACACCAGTGCCTGATGTATCATTGTTC
This sequence comes from Cherax quadricarinatus, assembly GCF_038502225.1. Classification (NCBI taxonomy): domain Eukaryota; kingdom Metazoa; phylum Arthropoda; class Malacostraca; order Decapoda; family Parastacidae; genus Cherax; species Cherax quadricarinatus. Next base: position 263,830 of record NW_027195050.1, read on the forward strand.
ACAGGTCACCAACACCAGTGCCTGATGTATCATTGTTCACAGGCCACCAACACCAGTGCCTGATGTATCATTGTTCACAGGTCACCAACACCAGTGCCTGATGTATCATTGTTCACAGGCCACCAACACCAGTGCCTATGTTTCATTGTTCACAGGCCACCAACACCAGTGCCTGATGTATCATTGTTCACAGGTCACCAACACCAGTGCCTGATGTATCATTGTTCACAGGCCACCAACACCAGTGCCTGATGTATCATTGTTCACAGGTCACCAACACCAGTGCCCTATGTATCATTGTTCACAGGTCACCAACACCAGTGCCCTATGTATCATTGTTCACAGGCCACCAACACCAGTGCCCTATGTATCATTGTTCACAGGTCACCAACACCAGTGCCCTATGTATCATTGTTCACAGGCCACCAACACCAGTGCCCTATGTATCATTGTTCACAGGCCACCAACACCAGTGCCCAATGTATCATTGTTCACAGGCCACCAATACCAATGCCCTATGTATCACTGTTCACAGGCCACCAATATCAGTGCCCTATGTATCATTGCTCACAGGCCACCAACACCAGTGCCCTATGTATCATTGCTCAAAGGCAGCAAACACCAGTGCCCTATGTATTATTGTTCACAGGCCTCCAACACCAGTTCCCTATGTATCATTGTTCAGAGGTCACCAACACCAGTGCCCTATGTATCATTGTTCACAGGTCACCAACACCAGTGTCCTATGTATCATTGTTCACAGGTCACCAACACCAGTGCCCTATGTATCATTGTTCACAGGTCACCAACACCAGTGCCCTATGTATCATTGTTCACAGGTCACCAACACCAGTGCCCTATGTATCATTGTTCACAGGCCACCAACACCAGTGCCCTATGTATCATTGTTCACAGCAACCAACACCAGTGCCCTATGTATCATTGTTCACAGGCCACCAACACCAGTGTCCTATGTATCATTGTTCACAGGTCACCAAAACCAGTGCTCTATGTATCATTGTTGACAGGCCACCAACACCAGTGCCCTATGTATTATTGTTCACAGGCAACCAACTCCAGTGCCCTATGTATCATTGTTCACAGGTCTCCAACACCAGTGCCCTATGTATCATTGTTCACAGGCAACCAACTCCAGTGCCCTATGTATCATTGTTCACAGGCAACCAACACCAGTGCCCAATGTGTCATTGGTCACAGGCCACCAACACCAGTGCCTAATGTATCATTGTTCACAGGCTACCAATACCAGTGTCCTATGTATCATTGTTCACAGGCCACCAACACCAGTGCCCTATGTATCATTGCTCACAGGCCACCAACACCAGTGCCCTATGTATCATTGCTCACAGGCCACCAACACCATTGTTGCCCTATGTATCATTATCACAGGCAACCAACAGTGCCCCAGTGCCTCCAACACCTATGTATCATTGTTCCAGTGCCCTATGTATCATTGCCACCAACACCATTGCCCTATGTATCATTGTTCACATGCAACCAACACCAGTGCCGTATGTATCAGTGCAGTGCCTATGTATCATTGTTCACAGGCCACCAACACCAGTGCCCTATGTATCATTGTTCACAGGTCACCAAACCAGTGCCCTATGTATCATTGTTCACAGGTCACCAACACCAGTGCCCATTGTTCACAGGCCACCAACACAAGTGCCCTATGTATCATTGTTCACAGGCCACCAACACCAGTGCCCTATGTATCATTGTTCACAGGTGCCCATTGTTCCAAACACCAGTGCCCTATGTATCATTGTTCACAGGTTCACAGGCAACCAACACCACAAACATTGTTCACAGCAACCAACTCCAGTGCCCTATGTATCATTGTTCACAGGCCACCAACACCAGTGTCCTATGTATCATTGTTCACAGGCAACCAACTCCAGTGCCCTATGTATCATTGTTCACAGGCAACCAACACCAGTGCCCTATGTATCATTGTTCACAGGTCACCAGCACCAGTGCCCTATGTATCATTGTTCACAGGCAACAAACACCAGTGCCCTGTGCATCATTGTTCACAGGCAACCAACACCAGTGCCCTATATATCATTGTTCACAGGTAAATAACGCCAGTGCCCTATGTATCATTGTTCACAGATCACCAACACCAATGTCCTATGTATCAATGTTCACAGGTCACCAACACCAGTTCTCTATGTATCATTGTTCACACACCTCCAACACCAGTGCCCTATGTATCATTGTTCACACACCACAAACTCCAGTGCCCTATGTGTCATTGTTCACAGGTCACCAACACCCCTATGTATCATTGTTCACAGGCCACCAACACCAGTGCCTATGTATCATTGTTCACCACCAACACCAGTGCCTATGTATCATTGTTCACAGGCCACCAACACCAGTGCCTGATGTATCATTGTTCACAGGCCACCAACAGCAGTGCCCGAAGTATCATTGTTCACAGGTCACCAACTCCAGTGCCCTATGTGTCATTGTTCACAGGCAACCAACTCCAGTGCCCTATGTATCATTGTTCACAGGTCACCAACACCAATGCCCTATGTTTCATTGTTCACAGGTCACCAACACCAGTGCCCTATGTTTCATTGTTCACAGGTCACCAACACCAGTGCCCTATGTATCATTGTTCACAGGCAACAAACACAAGTGCCCTATGTATCATTGTTCACAGGCCACCAATAACAGTGCCCTATGTATCATTGTTCACAGCAACAAACAACAGTGCCCTATGTATCATTGTTCACAGGCAACAAACACCAGTGACCTATGTATTATTGTTCACAGGCAAATAACACTAGTGCCCTATGTATCATTGTTCACAGGCCACCAACACCAGTGCCCTATGTATCATTGTTCACAGGCAAATAACACTAGTGCCCTATGTATCATTGTTCACAGGTCACCAACACCAGTGCCCTATGTATCATTGTTCACAGGCAACCAACACCAGTGCCCTATGTATCATTGTTCACAAGCCACCAACACCAGTGCCTGATGTATCATTGTTGACAGGCCACCAACACCAGTGCCCTATGTATCATTGTTCACAGGCAACCAACTCCAGTGCCCTATGTATCATTGTTCACAGGCCTCCAACACCAGTGCCCTATGTATCATTGTTCACAGGCAACCAACACCAGTGCCCTATGTATCATTGTTCACAGGCCACCAACACCAGTGCCCTATGTATCATTGTTCACAGGCCACCAACACCAGTGCCCTATGTATCATTGTTCACAGGTCACCAACACCAGTGCCAATGTTTCATTGCTCACAGGTCACCAACACCAGTGCCCTATGTATCATTGTTCACAGGCAACCAAGTCCAGTGCCCTATGTATCATTGTTCACACGCCTCCTACACCAGTGCCCAATGTGTCATTGTTCACAGGCCACCAACACCAGTGCCCTATGTATCATTGTTCACAGGTCACCAACACCAGTGCCCTATGTATCATTGTTCACAGGCAACCAACTCCAGTGCCCTATGTATCATTGTTCACAGGCCTCCAACACCAGTGCCCTATGTATCATTGTTCACAGGCAACCAACTCCAGTGCCCTATGTATCATTGTTCACAGGCCACCAACTCCAGTGCCCTATGTATCATTGTTCACAGGCCACCAACTCCAGTGCACTATGTATCATTGTTCACAGGTCACCAACTCCAGTGCCCTATGTATCATTGTTCACAGGTCACCAACTCCAGTGCCCTATGTATCATTGTTCACAGGCCACCAACACCAGTGCCCTATGTATCATTGTTCACAGGTCACCAACACCAGTGCCCTATGTATCATTGTTTCACATGTATCATTGTTCACCAACTCCAGTGCCCTATGTATCATTGTTCACAGGCCACCAACTCCAGTGCCCTATGTATCATTGTTCACAGGTCACCAACTCCAGTGCCCTATGTATCATTGTTCACAGGCCACCAACACCAGTGCCCTATGTATCATTGTTCACAGGTCACCAACACAGTCCAATATTCCAGCAAAACTAGTTCTATATACATTTCATCAATAATGAAAGTTTTAAGCTTATCCAATAAGGCGTTTTCCAGAGAGAGAATAAAATGATTAATATAGAAAAAAAGTTTTTGCGAGAATGTTCAGAAAGTAATCAAGTTTATCCTTGATACACAAAAATACTTAATGTAAAACCATTTTTAGCAGGTTTTCTTTACGTTTATATTCAATAATAAATTCTCTCCACTCATTTAAAAACTTGACTTTTATGTTTCAAGATTTTTTTTTCATGAAATTGTTTAAAAAATCCAACTGGCAGATATACAGTGCCATATCAATAAAAAAAATACTTCCCATCACAAACAATCTTTGGTTATTACACTGGAATAAGGAATTTTTAAATTTGGGAAAGTGAAATGATCACAGCTCAAAGTCAGCGTCAAACATTGTTAATAAAATCCACACACGGAGAAAGTTTGAAGACGATCAGGAAGGGCATTCAAGTAAATGATCAGATTCCAAATTTTATAGTAATTTCAAGAATATTTCAAATTTACACTTACTAATAATAAACTTATGGGTGGTCATCATCTTATAGAATGATTCATTATAAGTTTTTGGCGATCAGAATAATAATTTTAGTTATTAAATGTAAATAAACTTAATTTTTTATTCAATAAAATTAGAAAATCGGGACTTTTGGAAGTCAATAAGAGTGAGGACAGTTTGAAGCCGATCAGAACAGTAATTCTCCAGTTATGGTAGTTTATAATGATTCGAAGTTTCATTAACCATTTGTTAATATTGATAAATTACCCCCCCCCCCCCACACACACAAACAAAATTTAACGTGAACTTTCAAGGTGGTCAGCTGCGCCAGACATTAAACACTGAAGACGGTTAGAAAAGGACACAGGGATTGATTTTTTTTACATTATATTACACGCAATGCAACCGCAAACAGACTGTTTTAACAGTGAAGAAGCCGTTGCAAGACAGCAACAGATAAGAAGGGACATTCTCTGAAGCAAGACAGATGGTTTCAGTGATGCCTTCTGCCTTGCCAGAGAATTTCTCTACCTATTATTATCATATTACTATAATCATGGGGAGAGCTAAACCCGTAGGATTATACAGCGCACGTGGGGGGGGATGGAAGGTATTCAGGCTCAGTTCAGGGAACCGGAGCACAGATCCAATTCCCTAGATCAAGAGCACCTCAACAGCGTTAAGGAACCTCCCTTGACAGGTATTATTACCATAACTAAACGCTAAACCCGTAAGGGTCATACAGCTCTGACCTCCTCTCTGTTAATGTCTTGCAACAATACATTGTTCGTGGCGACGCACGAGAGTGAGAAAGATCTAGAACTCAAGACTTGCATCTCCGTGTGGCTGCTTCTGCATTATATTACATATACAATGATCAACTCTACACCAACATACCTGAATTTCACTCTGTCGTCTGTGACCTGAGAGGCAGCTTTTATGATTGTTAGAAGATGGAGAAGGTTACTGGTAATAACGTCCCATCGGCCAGGTCTGTGACCAGGCCTCGCCCGGTCTGTGACCAGGCCTCGCCCGGTCTCTGACCAGGCCTCGCCCGGTCTCTGACCAGGCCTCGCCCGGTCTCTGACCAGGCCTCGCCCGGTCTCTGACCAGGCCTCGCCCGGTCTCTGACCAGGCCTCGCCCGGTCTCTGACCAGGCCTCGCCCGGTCTCTGATCAGGCCTCGCCCGGTCTCGTCTCTGACCAGGCCTCGTGCTATGCCAGAATGAAGGCAGTTGTTTAAACAGCTTGAGTCAGTGACGTCGTGCACTTGTTTACTGCTCCATTAATCTGGCTCTAGTAACACTACACAAGACTTTATAAGTTTCTCGCAGTGTGAACGAAAAACGAAAAGTTGGAATTAAAAAACAAACTGAAAATCACTTAAAAATCCCTTCTGAGGATAGCTAATAAGAAACATAGTAAGGTTATCTTGTGACATCCTACACACTACAACACTATATCTTGTGACATCCTACACACTGCAGCACTATATCTTGTGACATCCTACACACTGCAATATTATATCTTGTGACATCCTACACACTGCAACACTATATCTTGTGATATCCTACACACTGCAACACTATATCTTGTGATATCCTACACACTGCAACACTATATCTTGTGACATACTACACACTGCAACACTATCTTGTGACATCCTACACACTACAACACTATCTTGTGACATCCTACACACTTCAACACTATCTTGTGATATCCTACACACTGCAACACTATATATTGTGATATCCTACACACTGCAACACTATCTTGTGACATCCTACACACTACAACACTATCTTGTGACATCCTACACACTGCAACACTATCTTGTGACATCCTACACACTGCAACACTATCTTGTGACATCCTACACACTGCAACACTATCTTGTGACATCCCACACACCGCAGCACTATCTTGTGACATCCTACACACTGCAACACTATATCTTGACATCCTACACACTGCAACACTATCTTGTGACATCCTACACACTGCAACACTATATCCTGTGACATCCTACACACTTCAACACTATCTTGTGACATCCTACACACTGCAACACTATCTTGTGACATCCTACACGCTGCAACACTATATCTTGTGATATCCTACACACTGCAGCACTATATCTTGCGAGATCCTACAAACTGCAACACATCCTACACACTGCAACACTATCTTGTGACACCCTACACACTGCAACACTATATCAACTGCTTGATTTTATCCACATATCAATAACACTTTGTGCATTACATTTCACACTATATCACTCACTGTATCACTAACACTTAACACATTATATTACGTACTCTAGCACACACATTCGGTCACTACCTCACACAACGCTAAACTGATCACAGTCGCTGACACGTAAGGTTGAGGCAGAGCCACTGAACCAGCTCTCTCAGAACCACTGGTTCACCTGTCAAGTGTTTTGTCATATTTCTGTAAGGTGGCTGTCAGTGGTCAAGACATATCTGGAACTTATTTGAAGATATTTTATTTATTAACAGCTCATTTTTTATTTATATTACGAATCTTAATCTAAATAACTATAGCTGGATACCAGAAATGTTTCACTGACCAAAGTACTTAAAATCGTTTTCACGACTGACTCTACTAATGAGCTACACTCACCCGTGACGTCAACTCCAAGTGTTGTACCTAACTTCTGGTCTAGTGTTTAAGCTCTGGTCATATGTCTATGAAACAAAGGGTATATACTTAGAGGGTTGTATTTCTCCCAGAGAATATACATCCTGAGATATACATCTCTATTTTAGTGATTGAATTATTTATGTGTGTTAGTGAACAGCCGGTCCTGTGGGGTGTGACATCGTGTGTTGGTGGTAGTGAGGTGAGTGCGCTTAGATATAGTCAAATATGATTTTTTTGTGTGAATGTGTATAAAAAATGAGTGTTTTCTGTCATATTAGTGGTTTTTGAGGTAAGTGAATATGGGTGTTTGTTGTTGGTGGTTGTCTTAGATTTATGTGTGTACAAGATACATTTTCACTTGATGGTGATCATGTACTAAGTTTCTGTGTGTTAGGCATGTGTTCATGTTTTTATTTTTTTTTTTTTTTTTTTTTTGCGCCCATGGGGAGGGAGTTCTTGGATATAGTGATTTGAGGGGATTTCTATAAAATGGGTGTTAGTTGGTGATGCTAAACTTAGTTTCTGGTGATTTTGACGGTGTTTTGGTAGTATTCAGTGGTGATTTGGTAGTAATCAGTAGTGTTTTGGGAGTATTCGGAGGTGTTTGATGTTGTTTTTGAAGGTGATCAAAAGATGTGCAGAGTATTTTTTTGAAGATGTTCAGTGGTGTTTTGGTGTTGTTCAGAGTTGGTTCAAAGTTAGTCAGTGTTAGTTATGGTAATGTCTCATGTCATAAGTGTATGAGTTAGCTTTTATTTTGTGCTAATGATGTAAAGTCTGGAGAATGAGGGAGGAGTTTGGTGGATGAGATGTAATTTCGGTTAATGAAATGTGTGAATGAGAATGTAAATTGGTGGGTGAGTTAGAGAAAACAAAATGTTATGTGATCTCAGTAAAAGTATAGATAGTTTTAGTGATCTTAGTTATGATGATGTTTTAAGAGAATGTGTACAAAAATGCGTGATCTTAGTGTTGGGGTTATAGAATTTGGAAAACGTCTTGATTGTGGTGATCGTAGATATTGGAGATATAACAGGTTGAAACAAGTAACATCCTCTCGTTAAGTTAAATGAAGTAAAAGTGGTGTGTGACGTCGCTGATCGCCAAGTAAACACAGGATGGAGTGTGATGCCATGGGAGGTATCCCTATCTGTGCTGGTATGTGTTGGTGGTAGTGAGGGGAGCGTATTAGATATTGTATGGAGTTGGTGATTGTGATTTTTTGTGTGAATGTTTATAAAAATGAGTGATCATTGATGATAGTTGATGGATGACGTAGTTTTTTTTGTGTGTGTGCATGTTATGTTTTCAGTTGGTGGTGATCCTGTTGTCAGTGTTTCGGTGATGTTTGGAAATGTTCAAAGGTGTTTTTTGTGAGTATTCAAAATGATTTATGAGTATTTTTTTTTTTGCGCTCATGTTATATAATAGTCTGAGGTGAGTGGGATCGTCTTGGTTATAGTGATTTGAGGGGATTTCTATAAAATGGGAGTTAGTTGGTGGTGGTGATCTTAGTTTCTGGTGATTTTTAGTGTTATTTGGGCAGTATTCGGTGCTGTTTTGGTAGTATTCAGTGGTTGTTTTGGGAGTATTCAAAGGAGTTTGTTGATGTTTTTGAATGTGTACAAATGATGTTTTTGGAGTAATCAAAGGTAATTGATGTAGTTTTTTGGTGTTGTACAAAGTAAAGTGGGGTGTGTGTCTGGGTGTGTTTGTGTTAGTTTTGGTAAAATGTCTCATGTCATAAGTGTATGTGTTAGTTTTTGTGATAATGATGTAAAGTCTGGAGACTGAGGGAGTAGTGTGGTGGATGAGTTGTAATTTCAGTTAATGAAATGTGTAAGTGTAGATGAATTAGAGATGACAAATCTTATTTGGGAGTATTCAAAATGATATTTTGGAAGTGCTTCAGTGTTGTTTGGAAATGTTCAAAGGTATTTATATGAGTATTCAAATGATTTATGAGAGTGTTCGAAGTAATCTTGGGGTTGTTCTGTAGTGAGATGATAATGGTTGTGGATGAGAAAATATTTCTTAAGAGATATTGAGAAAAGGTAGTCTCAAATGATGATGTATGAGAGTGTTTTAAAGGTGTTCAAAGTAAAGTGAGTTGTCTGTGTGAGTTAGTTGGTCATAGTTTTGTGAATATCTTGGATACAGTGATTTTAGTGAATTTGAGATGGGTGATGAGATGCATTTATGGATGTGAAATGTGATTTTTGTGTTTGTTCTGAAGAGGTGTGTTGGGAGACGGGTGAGTGGGTGTGAAGAAATGTGGGTGAGATGGAGAGGGGTATGGGGAGGGTTGTATTAAAAATTTAATGAAATATGGGGGGATTTTACTGAAAATAAAGGTAATGTGTGAATATTATAAAAGAAATTATAGAAGTGAAAAGTTATGATACACTGGAAAAGATTGGAGTGTGTAGAAACATGTCGCAGTAGTTGGGTAGTGAGATGATTAGTTGTTGTGAGTATAATATTAATTTAGGTGGATACAAGGAGATGGAGATTGGAGTGTGTAGAAACATGTCGCAGTAGTTGGGTAGTGAGATGATTAGTTGTTGTGAGTATAATATTAATTTAGGTGGATACAAGGAGATGGGTATGGAGAGGATTTTATTAGAATTTTAGTAATGTAGGGAGGAAAGTGTATTACATTTTAAGATTCAATAAAAAGAAGGGGAAAAATTTGTATCGAAACAGGAAAAATTGGGAATAAATTGGTAATTGATGAGGGTTGTGGGTATTGTTGTCGAACTAGAGATACCAAAAAAGATGTTATAAGTGGGTTGTTGTTTTGGGTGATGTGGATTGTGGGGTGTTGTGGGTTGTGGGTGTTGTTGTCGAACTAGTGATGCCGAAAAAGTGGTTATAAGTTGTGGGTTGTGGGCGTTGTTGTCGAACTAGAGATACCGAAAAAGAGGTGATTCTGTTGTAAGTGTTCGTGTGTGTTTTGTTTGTGTTCATTTTTTTTTGCGCTCATGTTATATCGTAGTTGGAGGTGAGTGTACTCATAGAAATTGGTAATCGTCTTGGTTATAGTGACTTGAGGGGATTTGTGTGAAAAATGGGTGTTAGTCGGTAATGTTGATCTTAGTTTCTGGTGACTTTTAGTGTTGTTTGGCAGTATTCGGTGTTGTTTTGGTAGTATTCAGTGGTGTATTTGGGTACATTTGAGTACTCAAATGGTGTTTGAGACTATTCAAAGGTGTTTTTGAAGGTGTTCAAATGATATGTAATAGTATGAAGGAGTTCTGGGAGTATTCAGTGGTGATTTGGGGGGTATTCGAATGATGTTTTTGGAGTAGTCAAAGGTAATTGATGGTGTTTTTGGTGTTGCTCAAAGTAAAGTGTCTGAGTTAGTTTTTAAGAACATAAGAACATAAGAAAGGAGGAACGCTGCAGGAGGCCTGCTGGCCCATACTAGGCAGGTCCTTTACAATTCATCCCACTAACAAAACATTTGCCCAACCCAATTTTCAATGCCACCCAAGAAATAAGCTCTGATGTGAAAGTCCCACTCAAATACAACCCCTCCCACTCATGTACTTATCCAACCTAGATTTGAAACTACCCAAAGTCCCAGCCTCAATAACCCAACTAGGTAGATTGTTCCACTCATCAACTACCCTATTTCCAAACCAATACTTTCCTATGTCCTTTCTAAATCTAAACTTATCTAATTTAAATCCATTACTGCGGGTTCTCTCTTGGAGAGACATCCTCAAGACTTTATTAATATCCCCTTTATTGATACCTATCTTCCACTTATACACTTCGATCAGGTCTCCCCTCATTCTTCGTCTAACAAGTGAATGTAACTTAAGAGTCTTCAATCTTTCTTCATAAGGAAGATTTCTAATGCTATGTATTAATTTAGTCATCCTACGCTGAATGTTTTCTAACGAATTTATGTCCATTTTGTAATACGGAGACCAGAACTGAGCTGCATAATCTAGGTGAGGCCTTACTAATGATGTATAAAGCTGCAGTATGACCTCTGGACTTCTGTTGCTTACACTTCTTGATATAAATCCCAGTAATCTATTTGCCTTATTACGTACGCTTAGGCATTGCTGTCTTGGTTTAAGGTTGCTGCTCACCATAACCCCCAAGTCCTTTTCGCAATCTGTATGGCTAAGTTCTACGTCATTTAACTTATAAGTACTAGGGTTATGGGCACTCCCAAGCTTCAGAACCTTGCATTTATCTACATTGAACTGCATCTGCCACTTTTCTGACCAAGAATAGAGTTTGTTTAAATCCTCCTGAAGTTCCATAACATCTACGTTTGAATCAATTATCCTACCTATCTTTGTGTCATCGGCGAATTTGCTCATATCACTAGTAATTCCCTCATCAAGATCATTGATATATATTATAAACAACAACGGGCATAAGACTGATCCCTGTGGAACGCCAGTTGTTACAGATCCCCACTCGGATTTAACCCTATTTATGGACACTCTGCTTCCTGTCTGTGAGCCATGACTCGATCCACGAGAGCACTTTTCCCCCAATGCCATGATCTGCCACTTTCTGTAACAGTCTATGGTGCAGAACTCTATCAAAAGCCTTACTAAAATCTAAGTAAATAATATCAAATTCTTTATCGTGGTCAACAGCCTCAAAATCTTTACTGAAGAAAGTTAATAAATTAGTTAGACAAGACCGATCTCTTGTGAATCCATGCTGAGTATCATTAATCAAGCTATGCTTATCGAGATGGCTTCTTATAATCTCAGCTATAATTGACTCTAGTAATTTGCCTACAGTTGAGGTCTGGAGAATGAAGGAGGAGTTTTGGGGGATGAGTTGTAATTTAATGAAATATGTAAGTGTAGATAAATTAGAGATGTCAAATCTTATTTGGGAGTATTCAAAATGTTGTCTTGGAAATGTTTTAGTGTTGTTTGGAAATGTTCAAAGGTGCTTTTGTGAGTATTCAAATGATTTATGAGAGTGTTCGAAGTAATCTGGGGGTTGTTAGGTAAGACACATATGCAACAGTTAGGTATCTTTATTTCGAAACGTTTCGCCTACACAGTAGGCTTCTTCAATCGAGTACAGTTCAATCTGGGGGTTGTTCTGTAGTGAGATGATAAAGGTTGTCGTTGAATATTTCATAAGAGATATTGAGAAAAGTGTGTGTGCGTGTGTGTGTGTGTGTGTGTGTGTGTGTGTGTGTGTGCGCGCGCGCGTATTAACTTCGTAATATGTAAAATTGTGACTAGTGAATTTTTCGAAAAGTGGTTATAAGTTGTAAGTGTTGTGGTGACTTTTTCTGATGAAATAGTTAAAACGAGAAAAATTGTGGGTTATGAGTGAAAATTGTGAGATGTTGGTGGGAGAAGGGGTAAGGAGAGAGAGAAGGTTACTTCATGGGGGAGTGACCTGAGATGTTATCTGAGATCGGTCAGATAAGACTCGCCAGACTTTTTCTGATGAATTAGTTAAAATGAGAAAAATGTCTAAACTTAAGAAGAGTGAATCTTTTGTAAAGAAATTGTTGATTGTTGTGGGTATTAACGAAAAAAATGTGAAATTATTTGGGTTATCCTGGGTTAAGAGTGAAAATATGTAATGTTTTCCCTATGTTGTATATGAAATGTGTAATACTGAGATGGTGACGACGAAGAAGATCCAGAACCAAATGCGCAGAATTTCTTCAAGAGAAAAATATGTTGATTTTAGTCAATGAATTGTACCTTTTTTTTCAATGATTTTTTTTTGTTGGATGTATATGAAGTGCATTGGTTGGGACTCTGGTGGCCTGGTGGTTAACGCTCTCGGTTCACACGGCGAGGGCCTGGGTTCGATTCCCAGCCAGAGTAGAAACATTGGACGTGTTTCTTTCCACCTGTTGTCTATGTTCCCCATCAGTAAAATGGGTACCTGGGTGTTAGTCGACTGGTGTGGGTCGCATCCTGGGACACTGACCTAATTTGCCCGAAATGCCTCCGGAGCATAACAAGGGACTTTCTGTATAGTAATATGTCATTGTAATCAGCTAGGACTGTATACCCTGTACATGTACTTGTAGTAAAATAAAGATAAAGATTATAATAAATAATGTTATCCTGCATTTTAAGTTATTGTCTGCTCGACAAGATTCAGCCTGTGTGTGTGTGTGGTCGTCACGTGACGTCACTGACATAGGGGGAAGTCGACAAGATTCTGCCTGTGTGTGTGAGGTCATCACGTGACGTCACTGACATAGGGGGAAGTCGACAAGATTCTGCCTGTGTGTGTGAGGTCATCACGTGACGTCACTGACCGCCGAGTAAACACAGGTGGGGTGACGTCACACTTGTTTAGACCTGTAGTAAGAGAAAGTACCATGCCCCATAGGGGGAGTTCATTTGAATGCTTACCCCCAGAGGGGGGAATCCTGTGGGAGTCCATTTTGAATGCTTACCCCCATAGGGGGGAACCCAAAAACCTTGATCCAAGGAGATGGAGTCTTTGTATTATTGATATCGAGAAAAACTTGATCCGATGAGATCATAAGAAATTCGAAACCCCATAGGGAGGAATCCAAAAAAACTTGATCCAAGGAAGTGGAGGAGAAATATATGGTTTAGAGGGAGTTGATCCTAGGAGATGGAGCAGGAATATTTGGGGTGGAAGTGGGTGGTGGGAGGTGTGGGGGAGGGTGTTGATCCGAGGAATTGGAGCAGGGAATTTGGGATGCAAGTGGGAATCCATTTTGAATGCTTACCCCCAGAGGGGGGAATCCAAAAAATTTTGATCTATGGAAGTGGAGTCTTTGTATTATTGATATGGAGAAAAACTTGATCCAAGGAGATGGAGCAGGAATATTTGGGGTAGAAGTGGATGGTGGGAGGTGTGGGGGAGGGTGATGATCCTAGGAATTGGAGCTGGGAATTTGGGATGCAAGTGGGAGTCCATTTTGAATGCTTACCCCTAAAGGGGGGAATCCAAAAAAACTTCATCCAAGGAAGTGGAGTCTTTGTATTATTGATATCGAGAAAAACTTGATCCAAAGAGATGGAGCAGGAATATTTGGGGTAGAAGTGGATGGTGGGAGGTGTTGGGGAGGGTGTTGATCCGAGGAATTGGAGAGCACAAGAAAATGAAATTCAAAAAAATTCGAAAAAAATCGGAAAAAAATTCGGGGAGTGGGGGCGATCCGGACGACGCTGCAGAAGGCACTGCAGAAGGCGCGGGGCGGGCGCGAGGGCGGGCGTGGGGCAGGGCATGCGGCGGCCGCCGGTCGAGCGGGCGCGCAGGCGGGCGGGCGCGCGGGCGTGGGTGGAGGGTTGAGGGCGAGGTGGTCGAGGGTGAGGTGGTCGAGGGTGAGGTCAAGGTCATTAGCATAAAGGTGTGAAAAGGAGTCCGCTCAGAGGAGGAGCCATACCGTGGAGACCGCTGAGACGAGGAGACCGCTGAGAGGAGGAGACCGCTGAGAGGAGGAGACCACTGAGAGGAGGAGACCGCTGAGAGGTAGGAGCCACTGAGAGGAGGAGCCACTCAGAAGAAAACTCACCTACTTATTTATATATATATATATATACATATATATATATATATATATATATATATATATATATATATATATATATATATATATATATATATATATATATATATACATGAAAGAAATTTCCATACGGTCCCATAAACATATTTACATAATTTTCAGTTTTATTCGCTTGTGTCAGGTCTCTGCCCTGCCAGCCATCAGACTAATTGTTCTTATCATAATCATGATGGAGCGTTAAACCAGTAAGATTATGCAGCGCATATGGGGGGGATGGAAGGTATTCAGACTCAATTCAAGGAACCGGAGCACAGATCCAATTGTCTCGATAAAAAGCCCCTCGCCAGTGGAAACTTATTGTTAGGTTTTCCCTCATATCTCTTTTCCATGATGGATGTTTTGGTGAAATCGTTCACTGTGTTCATCATTAACACCACCGAGATTTACCGGGGAAATGTCAAGTGAGAATAGAAGAAATGAACCGTGAGGAACATCCCTCATCCCAGAAAATAATATGCTATATTTTACAGTATTTTTGTGATGACGTTGGTGATGATTGCCCAATAAACTTGCGCAAGTGCTCAAGAATTACCCCGTATGCTTTCACCTGAGTATCTCGGAGATTCATCACAATGAGAATCATCTAGTGGCATTCGATTTTGATGTCCGATGAAGATACATCACTTTGGCTTTACTGACTTTGGGAAATCATCTTCAGATAGGCAAATCTTTCATCTTCCTTGTTCAATTTTTTGACGAGAATTCTAATGAGGCTTAGCTTGATGTGTAGTGGTGGAACAAGTATGTCCACTGAATCGACTAACTGCCTGCGGCGAATTTTCTTAACGCCTGCCTCATACGATTCAAGGTTAGCAAAAACGTTTAATATAGTGTTGCTTTGTATATCGACTGTACCTCAGGCATTGGAAACATTAGTACATTATAAATCAACCTTGTAGTCCAAGTAACAAACCTATTATTACTTTTAGGCTTCAATAGATTATCATATTCGATCTGAGTGACAAATTTTTTGCAATGTTTCGTTCGTTTCTTACAAGTCTTGTGGGAGAGTTAAAGGCAAAATTGTTAGGATGTTGCCATTGTGGAGTAAGACTCCCTTCAAATTTGTCTTCATGGAACCAATAATGAAAGGCCCATTTCAAGATCATGATGTTTACCAAAAACATCGATAAGTTAATGAGACTCACAAGAGTAACACTGATTACACGGGTCTGCATATGGAATGTTTTTAATTTTTATTTTTATTCTTGGTTGCGATCTTACATATTCTTGGGCTGCTGACTGTAGATATCTAAACCATTTTGCTCGATCATGTAAAGATTTTGAATAAAATGTAAATTAATGATAAATGTGAATTTTTAATAAATTGTTAATCTGTTAAAAATAGGAAAGTAATCATGGAAAAGCACATTCTGTTAGTTTTAAGAACATATGAATTCTAAATCATCATGAATCAAATAAAATTATTTTATTAAAAAAATATGCTCCTAATGGTTAGCCTACATATTTAATCAAACGAAGGAGAACCGCTTTAATTTTCGCTTGTACTGTGCATCGAGACCATTATATTTCAATGACCAGCAGTATTCCGCCTTCTTGCTGACATTGCATTTGCCTTGGTATCGAGTTTCCATGGTGCAAATATCCTGATGGAACCACTCTCCTTGTTCCTCACTGTAATCCCCACAATTGTTGGGAAAATAGTCAAGATGTGAGTGCAAAAAATGCATCTTCACGCTCATCCTAGACCCAAGGCATTCACTTCGACACCTGCTAATGCTTCATCATAATGCTTGTCCTTCATCAATTCCCGAATCTGAGGGCCAACAAAGATTCCTGCCTTTAGCTTGCCTTCACTTATACGAGGAAACTTTGACTCCAGGTACTTGAAAGCAGTTCCATTCTTGTTCAAGGCCTTCACAAAATTTTTCATAAGCCATAATTTGATGTGGAGTGGGGGTAGCAGAATTTTCTTGGGGTCAGCTAGTGGCACAGTTTTCACGTTGTGATTTCCGTGTAAGAAGCTGGTTCTTGATGGACAGTCTTTTTGTTCATAGTACTGGCTGTCCACCCTACTATCCCAAAAACACAGAAAATAGGGATACTTGGCGTATCCGCCTTGAAGACCTAGCAGGAGAGCAATAACTTTTAAATCACCACAGATGAGAAAATTGTGATTCTGGTATTTGATTGCGGATATTAGTGTCTTCATATCTGCCTAAGTTTCTGACATTAGGACACTACGGCCAAATGGCACAGATGCAGCTGTGTTGCCATTGTAGAGAAGTTCAGCCTTTAAACTTCTTTTAGAAGAATCAATAAAGAGCCTTCATTCATCTCCTTTGTATGACATCCTCATGTGTTCAATAAGGCCAGAAATATTTGAACAGAAAGCTAAAGATTCCTCTTTGTCAAAGAACTGAGTGAATTCCGCTTCAGATGACGGTACCAAGCTAGAAGGAACACTGGCTAGAAGCTTGTGTTCCTTCAGTCTAGCGCCAAGTAGCTGCACTTTCTTTTGGAAGGTTAAGGTCTCTCACCAAGTCATTGAGCTCAACTTGGTTGAAGGATTTGGAATCGTCATTTGTTGGTGGCTCATAGTCTACTTCTATCTCCTTACAATCACTGGTGTCAGACTGATGAAATTTGCCATGTCTCAGGTGGCACAGGTACAGGAATATCTTCAGTATGTGGAACAGGCATTATTGCTGAACTATTTGGGTATATTTTGCGATTTTTAGTCTTCTTGTTGAATCCAACTCCTTTAGTCCTACAAAAGAAGCAGTTATCATGGTGGTTCATCTGCTCCCGCCATACCAATGGTACTCCAAAGGGCATACATTCGTTCGAGTAGGGAAATTAGATGTAACAAAAAAGATCCCAAATAAATGAACAATAGATTAAAACATCTCATTGGTCAAAAGAGAGGAATATATAGACGTATCAAAAGAGGGGGAAGGGCAGTTAAGAAATCAATGTACATGTATTCAGTTAAAGAGAGAAATAAAAAAAGGAAAAAAGGCTAAATGGGATTATAAGGCTAAGGTCGCAAGGCACTCGAAGACTAACCCAAAAGGATTCTTTCAGGTATACAGAAGTAAGATTAGGGACAAGATAGGCCCACTTA
This sequence comes from Cherax quadricarinatus, assembly GCF_038502225.1. NCBI lineage: Eukaryota > Metazoa > Arthropoda > Malacostraca > Decapoda > Parastacidae > Cherax > Cherax quadricarinatus. The sequence continues at coordinate 281,704 of NW_027195050.1, forward strand.
AGAGTAACTCAGGTCAGATCACTGACAGTGATAAGGAAATGTGAAATTTTCAATACTTACTTCCTCTCAGTTTTTACCCAGTAAGATACTAGCGAAATTCTAGAAATAATAAATTATGTAGAACAGGACGATAATAAACTATGTACAACAGCGGTAACTAGTGACATGGTCCTCAGAAAAATAGAGAAACTACAACCTAACAAATCCCCAGGCCCTGATGAATTATTTGCAAGAGTTTCAAAGGAATGTAAAGAGGAACTTAGCATACCTTTGGCTAATCTTTTCAACATATCACTACAAACTGGCGTAGTGCCTGATAAATAGAAAATGGCAAATGTAATACATATTTTCAAGGCAGTGACAGGTCCTTAGCTTTGAACTATAGACCAGTAAGCCTTATCTCCATAGTGGGAAAATTTATGGAATCAATAATTGCCGAGGCAATTCATAACCATCTTGAAAGGCATAAATTGATTAATGAATCTCTACACGGTTTTACAAAGGGGCGTTCCTGTCTTACGAATTTACTAACTTTTTTCACTAAGGTGTTTGAGGAGGTAGATCATGGTATTGAATATGATATTGTGTATATGGACTTCAGTTCACATCAGAGGCTATTGAGGAAACTTAAGGCACACGGAATAGGAGGAGAAATTTTTTCCTGGGTAGAGGCATGGTTGACAAATAGGCAGCAGAGAGTTTGCATAAATGGGTAGAAATCAGAATTGGGGCACGTCACAAGCGGTGTTCCACAGGGGTCAGTGTTGGGACCCTTGCTGTTAAACATAAACGACATAGATGAGGGAATAAATAGCAACATAAGCAAATTTGCTATTTTTTTTTTATTATCACACTGGCCGATTCCCACCAAGGCAGGGTGGCCCGAAAAAGAAAAACTTTCACCATCATTCACTCCATCACTGTCTTGCCAGAAGGGTGCTTTACACTACAGTTTTTAAACTGCAACATTAACACCCCTCCTTCAGAGTGCAGGCACTGTACTTCCCATCTCCAGGACTCAAGTCCGGCCTGCCGGTTTCCCTGAATCCCTTCATAAATGTTACTTTGCTCACACTCCAACAGCACGTCAAGTATTAAAAACCATTTGTCTCCATTCACTCCTATCAAACACGCTCACGCATGCCTGCTGGAAGTCCAAGCCCCTCGCACACAAAACCTCCTTTACCCCCTCCCTCCAACCCTTCCTAGGCCGACCCCTACCCCGCCTTCCTTCCACTACAGACTGATACACTCTTGAAGTTATTCTGTTTCGCTCCATTCTCTCTACATGTCCGAACCACCTCAACAACCCTTCCTCAGCCCTCTGGACAACAGTTTTGGTAATCCCGCACCTCCTCCTAACTTCCAAACTACGAATTCTCTGCATTATATTCACACCACACATTGCCCTCAGACATGACATCTCCACTGCCTCCAGCCTTCTCCTCGCTGCAACATTCATCACCCATGCTTCACACCCATATAAGAGCGTTGGTAAAACTATACTCTCATACATTCCCCTCTTTGCCTCCAAGGACAAAGTTCTCTGTCTCCACAGACTCCTAAGTGCACCACTCACTCTTTTTCCCTCATCAATTCTATGATTCACCTCATCTTTCATAGACCCATCCGCTGACACGTCCACTCCCAAATATCTGAATACGTTCACCTCCTCCATACTCTCTCCCTCCAATCTGATATTCAATCTTTCATCACCTAATCTTTTTGTTATCCTCATAACCTTACTCTTTCCTGTATTCACCTTTAATTTTCTTCTTTTGCACACCCTACCAAATTCATCCACCAATCTCTGCAGCTTCTCTTCAGAATCTCCCAAGAGCACAGTGTCATCAGCAAAGAGCAGCTGTGACAACTCCCACCCTGTGTGTGATTCTTTATCTTTTAACTCCACGCCTCTTGCCAAGACCCTCGCATTTACTTCTCTTACAACCCCATCTATAAATATATTAAACAACCACGGTGACATCACACATCCTTGTCTAAGGCCTACTTTTACTGGGAAAAAATTTCCCTCTTTTCTACATACTCTAACTTGAGCCTCACTATCCTCGTAAAAACTCTTCACTGCTTTCAGTAACCTACCTCCTACACCATACACTTGCAACATCTGCCACATTGCCCCCCTATCCACCCTGTCATACGCCTTTTCCAAATCCATAAATGCCACAAAGACCTCTTTAGCCTTATCTAAATACTGTTCACTTATATGTTTCACTGTAAACACCTGGTCCACACACCCCCTACCTTTCCTAAAGCCTCCTTGTTCATCTGCTATCCTATTCTCCGTCTTACTCTTAATTCTTTCAATTATAACTCTACCATACACTTTACCAGGTACACTCAACAGACTTATCCCCCTATAATTTTTGCACTCTCTTTTATCCCCTTTGCCTTTATACAAAGGAACTATGCATGCTCTCTGCCAATCCCTAGGTACCTTACCCTCTTCCATACATTTATTAAATAATTGCACCAACCACTCCAAAACTTTATCCCCACCTGCTTTTAACATTTCTATCTTTATCCCATCAATCCCGGCTGCCTTACCCCCTTTCATTTTACCTACTGCCTCACGAACTTCCCCCACACTCACAACTGGCTCTTCCTCACTCCTACAAAATGTTATTCCTCCTTGCCCTATACACGAAATCACAGCTTCCCTATCTTCATCAACATTTAACAATTCCTCAAAATATTCCCTCCATCTTCCCAATACCTCTAACTCTCCATTTAATAACTCTCCTCTCCTATTTTTAACTGACAAATCCATTTGTTCTCTAGGCTTCCTTAACTTGTTAATCTCACTCCAAAACTTTTTCTTATTTTCAACAAAATTTGTTGATAACAGCTCACCCACTCTCTCATTTGCTCTCTTTTTACATTGCTTCACCACTCTCTTAACCTCTCTCTTTTTCTCCATATACTCTTCCCTCCTTGCATCACTTCTACTTTGTAAAAACTTCTCATATGCTAACTTTTTCTCCCTTACTACTCTCTTTACATCATCATTCCACCAATCGCTCCTCTTCCCTCCTGCACCCACTTTCCTGTAACCACAAACTTCTGCTGAACACTCTAACACTACATTTTTAAACCTACCCCATTCCTCTTCGACCCCATTGCCTATGCTCTCATTAGCCCATCTATCCTCCAATAGCTGTTTATATCTTACCCTAACTGCCTCCTCTTTTAGTTTATAAACCTTCACCTCTCTCTTCCCTGATGCTTCTATTCTCCTTGTATCCCATCTACCTTTTACTCTCAGTGTAGCTACAACTAGAAAGTGATCTGATATATCTGTGGCCCCTCGATAAACATGTACATCCTGAAGTCTACTCAACAGTCTTTTATCTACCAATACATAATCCAACAAACTACTGTCATTTCGCCCTACATCATATCGTGTATACTTATTTATCCTCTTTTTCTTAAAATATGTATTACCTATAACTAAACCCCTTTCTATACAAAGTTCAATCAAAGGGCTCCCATTATCATTTACACCTGGCACCCCAAACTTACCTACCACACCCTCTCTAAAAGTTTCTCCTACTTTAGCATTCAGGTCCCCTACCACAATTACTCTCTCACTTGGTTCAAAGGCTCCTATACATTCACTTAACATCTCCCAAAATCTCTCTCTCTCCTCTGCATTCCTCTCTTCTCCAGGTGCATACACGCTTACTATGACCCACTTCTCGCATCCAACCTTTACTTTAATCCACATAATTCTCGAATTTACACATTCATATTCTCTTTTCTCCTTCCATAACTGATCATTTAACATTACTGCTACCCCTTCCTTTGCTCTAACTCTCTCAGATACTCCAGATTTAATCCCATTTATTTCCCCCCACTGAAACTCTCCTACCCCCTTCAGCTTTGTTTCGCTTAGAGCCAGGACATCCAACTTCTTTTCATTCATAACATCAGCAATCATCTGTTTCTTGTCATCCGCACTACATCCACGCACATTTAAACAACCCAAATTTGCTAATGACATCAAAATAGGCCGTCCAATTCATTCTAATGAGGACACCAGAGCACTCCAGGATGATTTGAAAAGACTGATGCAATGGTCGGAGAAGTGGCAGATGCAGTTTAATATAGACAAATGCAAGGTTCTAAATGTTGGAAAGGATAATAACCATGCCACATATAAACTAAATAATATAGATCTTATTGTTACTGATTGAGAAAAGGATTTAGGATTTCTGGTTGAAAGTAACCTGAAACCAAGACAACAGTGCATAAGTGTTTGCAATAAAGTTAACAGAATCCTTGGATTCATATCAAGAAGTATAATCAATAGAAATCCTCAGGTTGTTCTTCAACTCTATATATCCTTGGTTAGGCCTCATTTAGATTATGCTGCTCAGTTCTGGTCACCGTATTACAGAATGGATATAAATGCACTGGAAAACGTACAGAGGAGGATGACAAAGTTGATCCCATGTATCAGAAATCTTCCCTATGAGGATAGGCTGAGGGGCCTGAATCTGCACTCTCTAGAAAGGCGTAGAATTGGGGAGCATATGATTGAGGTGTATAAATGGAAAACAGGAATAAATGAAGATGTAAATAGTGTGCTAAAAATATCTAGGTTATCCTAGGTTACTTCCACATAATATACATTGTATACACTAACGTCTGTGTGGTATATGTTATATACCAAAAGTTAAAGTAAACCTTAATTATTTACATGCATAAACTTTAAATTCTGTTTAATCTTTCATAGAGAAAAGTTTGTTGTGGTTTTGGCTTGTGTTGCCCCTAATTTCATTCTTTATGAACGAAAAAAGGAAAATTTAAATACTGGCTTTCATACCATAATTTCTGAGTGCCTCATTCAATTGGCTTCTTCTCTCAGTGATGATAACTTGATAATGTAAATTCAGAGTGACTTCAAGTTTAATGTGCTGGTATATTTTAGATATTTGACTTTCTTAATATTTCTTCAATTTGACCTCAAAGCTGATGTTTCTTTGTGGAAGATTCGAATTTGGGTCGGGATTTGTCATTTTTTGTTTTTATTCGTCATTTTTCATTGTCAAAATTTGGCTATTAGTGTTTATATGATAAATCGTGACTTCATTTCCTGATTTGCTTCGTCTCTAATATTAAACTGAATTACAGATTTATGATGCACTCTGCAGGTCTAGTATTATGCAATACTAGGATACCTTTACTCAGATCGCTCAGCGATCGTAAAAGATTTAGTTTAAAGTATTTAATTTTGGTTAACCTAGTTAATATTTTTTTTATATTCAACATGATAATTTGTTAAATTAAGCTTTTAATTTTTAAACCTAATTTTTTTTGGGCAACCCAAGACTGGCATTTCTTCACTATTCAGGAAGCTTCAAAAAAAGGAACAAGCCAGAGCTTCATCTGAACTCTGTGGCCCTACACACACCTACTTACAAACCCACACACTTCTTCACAAATACTTGTTTTGTATCCCCAGTCACTAACGACACCAAGACGTGCACCAACAACCCACCTCAACCAGTCAACGCCCAGGTAGTTCAAAACTTCTTGTGGAATACAAGCAGCAGCTTCTACGGAGTGTACTACGAGTGTAACAATGGATGGTACCTGGCATCTGGTTCACCTGGCTTGCTGACGCAGTGTGTGGCTGGTACCTGGACGTCTTTCTCTGAAAACTGTGTTCCAGGTAAGAAGTGAAGGATGCTGTTTCTTTGTTCTGGGTAGTGGAGATCGAAATAAACAAAAACATCTTATAGGAAAGGAGGTGTTATGATGCGAGATGTATTGGCTCATCTCTGAGGAAACGGTTTAACAAAGAAATGACAATTCTTTGGTTAGCTATTTCTTAAGTACATTCAGAATTTTAAGCACTATTAGGACAGTCAGTTCTTATACCATTTATTTATTGTTGTTTTTTCTGAAAAGGACAGATATGCTGCAATAATCCACTTTTAATCACATCATCCGCACCCTATCTATAAAGCACAAACACTGTACTTCCAACCTCCGAATCTCAAGTCCGGCTTAACGTTTCTTAATCCTTTAATAAATGTTATTTTCCTCACACTCCAACAGCATGTCAAGTCCCAAATCCTATTTGTCTCTATCTATTCCAATCTAATGCACTTATATGATGACTACTGGATATTTTACCTTCCTCTTAAATCCTCATTTACACTAACCACTCCTGGAACGTCCCTTACACCTATCACCACAGTTTTCTCTACGTTCTTAGTACTGGAGTACACCTGGAAAGGATTTCAATGGTTAACGCACCCGCGGCTCTGTCTGAAACCAGGCCTCGTGGTGCATCAGGATCTAATCAACCAGGTTGTTACTGCTGGACGCACGGACCCCTCAAGAAAGGTTCCTTGATGTTGGTGAGAGGGTCTTGATTTAGGGAATTGGATCTGTGCTCCAGTTCCCTGAATTAAGCCTGAATGCCTTCCACATCCCCCCAGGCGCTGTATAATCCTCCGGGTTTAGCGCTTCCCCCTTGATTATAATAATAATAATGGACGCACGGAAACCGACGTAAGAACCACAGCCCGGCTAATCAGGTTCTGACTTTACGTGCCTGATCAGCGCCTTCTTGAAGACAGTCAGGAGTCCATTGGTAATCATCCCTACGTATGCTGGGAGGCAGTGGAACAGTCTTGGGTCCCTGATGCTTATTGTGTTCTCTCTTAATGTACACGTGGAGCCCCTGCTCTTCATTGGACAAATGTTGCATCTTCTACCGAGACTTTTGCTTTCGTAGGGAGTGATTCTCGTGTACAAGTTTGGTACTAATCATTCTAGGATTTTCCAAGTGTGTATTATCATGTATCCTTCTCGCCTGCGTTCCAGGGAACACAAATCAAGGGACTTGAACCGCTCCCAGTAATTTTCTTGCTTTATCGTACTCATGTGTGTGCCATGAAAGTTCTCTGTACGCTCTCCAAGTCAGCAATTTCACCTGCCTTGAAGGGGGCCGTTAGTGTATAGCAGTATTTCAGCCAAGAGAGAACAAGCGATTTGAAAAGAATTAGCATGGGCTTGGCGTCCCTAGTTTTGAAGGTTCTCATTATCCATCCTTTCATTTTTCTAGCAGATGAGGTACATACATTGTTGTGATCTTTGAAGATAAGATCCTCTGACATTATCAGTCCCAGGTCTTTCACATAAGTTTTTCACTCTATTGTGTGGTTAGAAGTTATTGCATACCCTGATACAGTTTTAATTTCCTCATGTATTCCATATCTGAGTAGTTGACATTTCTCGTCATTGAACTTAATATTGTTTTCTGCAGCCCATTGAAAGTCTGATTGATGTCCGTTTGGATTCTTGCTGTGTCTTCAATAGAGGACACTGTCATGACAATTCGGATGTCATCCACAAAAGAAGACACGGAGCTATGGATTACATCTCTGTCTATGTCCATATGAGGATGATGAACAGGATGGGAGCGAGTACTGTGCCTTGTGGAACAGAGCTTTTCACTGTAGCAGCCTCAGACTTTACTCTGTTGCTATTACTCTTAGTGTTCTGTTTGTTAGGAAGTTATAGACCCATCTACCAACTTTTCTTGTTATTCCTTTATCACGCATTTTGTGCGCTATTTCACCGTGGTCGCACGTGTCGAAGGCAAAGTCTGTGTTTACTACATCTGCACTTTGTTTATGCTCTGAAGCATCCAGAACCTTATCATAGTAAGCCAGTAGCCGGGACAGGAAGGAGCGACCTGCTCTAAACCCGTGTTGCACTGGGTTGTGTAAATGACGGGTATCAAGATGTTTGGGACAGGAATTGGGAGATTTTCCAGACAGTGGTCAATTTTCCAAACTCTTCCTGGAATTGCTAGGAAGTTGCATCCGTAGGTTTGTATACAACCGCAATAACTAGGTTCTGTTTTTGCTCTTTCTGAGCAAATGAACGACTCTGTGACGTACAGGCCAACACCTCCCTCCCCCCTCCCCCATTCTTGCCTGTTTAGTCTGCTGCATCTGAATAGGTTACAACCTGGTATCCATATTTCATTTTCAAAATGGTCCTTTATGAGTGTCTCTGTGATAGCAGCAAACGTTGCATTTGACTCTGTGAGCAGCCCTTTGATGTAAAGTTTTTTGTTCTTTGTTAATGGCTTTAGACCCTGTACGTTTGCGAAGATAAATGCCGTTATATTTTTAGAATATAGTGATATTTTGTTTGCAGACATTAATATCTGTTGTTCTGGAATGGAGGCCAATGATTGTGCCTCTGCTCCAGAAGTGTTTTCAGTTGGTTTAGGATTTCTGTTATTTCAGAGTGTGAAGGCTTACTCAGCCCTGTAACAACTTCAGACAGTATTACCAAGGCTGGCTCCTCCTCAGGAAAATTAATGAATAGAAAAAGAAATAATAATTCACAAAGATAAACACTTTATTATTTAGTAATGCGAAGATAAAACATTAAAAAATGAAGGTGTATCCTACTTGAAAGAAAAATGAAAAATGATATGGAAAAATGACATTTGAATTCAACGCTAATATGTATAAGTAAACTGGGGTGTCTGGTGGAGGTTGACACCGTCTTGTAGAAATTGTAGCCGTTGATGATGATGTGGGGGGGGGTCACAGGTGTTGGTGACAATCCAACGACTAGTTCTTCACAGAGTCTATAGCCTTGAATAGTCAGTCCAGATGACAGGAACGCAGGTTCTTTACCACTACAAAGATGAGGGGTAGTGTCCTGTATAATTAATCAGGTAGGTAGATTATAAGGTGACGTCCCAAGACCGTTTTCAGTCTGTCTCCTTCAACACTTCTCGTTGGTTGGCAGGTTACCCGATCTGTCATTCCAAGCTGGAAAGAGAGACAGGTTACCTACTGCTTAAGAAATCACTCTCCATGATAAGTGCAAGATACTTAAAAAAGGTGGTGATTATCGAAAAGTCTCATGTGGAGCTTAAAACTGAAAGGACAAAGTTTATTATTGGTCAAAAGTGAGGCTTTCAACCAATATCCACTAGAATAGGCTTTTGCTTACAGTTGTGCTGGGAGCTTGAGTCGAGTGATTACTGTTAGGCCGGAGCCCCACGCGTCTCCTTTCGGGGTGGGGAGAAAGGGGGGGAGGGGACAGTGGGAGCTAGACTGATCCTACTTTAACAAGCAGCCGGCAATCAAACTATCGTTACCATATACTCGCTCGCTACTCCTATCTGTTGAACTTTTCCCTCAAAAGCAGAGAGGATGTGGTGTTCATTCTTGCAGTTCAGGCATTTAGGTTGACTGGTGGTGATGGAAGCCTTGAAATCATGTCTTTCATTGCCGCACGTCTAACAGAATTTGTTATCCTTGGTAAGACAATCCTTCGTGATATTCATACAAGAGTAGCAACTGTAACACTGTGTTGTGCTGTAATCTCTCGGCTTCAATGTACCATGGGTTGGGATTGCCAGTCCCTCTGCGAGAGCTTGTATTGCCATGTTGACATTAGGGAAAGTGACCTTGATCATTGAAAGAGCGTTGAGTATTTTGGTAATATGTTCCACCGTGGCTAAGGGTTCTGATCTTCTATTGATGATTTAATTTCTTTAGTAGCCTTGGATGTGATGAGCTTATCCAGTCGTCTAAGGAACACAATTCTCTTGGCCCTCAAAACTGGGGAAGCCACGACTTGAAATCCTCGTTGGTTAGGAGTGGTTGTAGCGTCAGTGGTAATACGTTTCTCAGCTTCCATGTCGTCAGAGCAAACTACAACAAAAGCCTCTTGGAGCGATAGAATCGCATTACATTTAACCTTCAATATGCCGATAACGGCAGCTGCAAGTGCTTGCTTGGACGAGTCATTAACTGTTCCACTTCTCGGTTTGATCTTCACACTGTCTGAGAAATACATCGTGGAAGATGACGTCGAATGCTGAAATAAAAGTTCCCTTCCCCAAAGGGGATCGCAGGGATACCCAGGTCCTGGTCATGTGCGTGATGCATGATTTCTATAGGGCTATAAGCTCCATGATTTATATTGGACTATAAGCTCCAAGATTTGAATAGGACTATAAGCTCCATGATTTCTATAGGACTATAAGCTCCATGATTTCTATAGGACTATAAGCTCCAAGATTTGTATAGGACTATAAGCTCCATGATTTCTATAGGACTTTAAGCTCCATGTTTTCTACAGGGCTATAACCTCCATGATTTCTATAGGACTATAAGATCCATGTTTTCTACAGAACTATAAGCTCCATGATTTCTATAGGACTACAACCTCCATAATTTCTATAGGACTATAAGCTCCATGATTTCTATAGGTCTATAACCTCCATGATTTCTATAGGACTATAAGCTCCATGATTTCTATAGGACTATAAGCTCCATGGTTTCTATAGGACTATAAGCTCCAAGATTTGTATAGGACTATAAGCTCCATGATTTCTATAGACCTATAACCTCCATGATTTCTATAGGACTTTAACCTCCATGATTTCTATAGGACTATAAGCTCCATGATTTGTATAGGACTATAAGCTCCATGATTTCAATAGGACTATAACCTCCATGATTTCTATAGGACTATAACCTCCATGATTTCTATAGGACTATAAGCTCCATGATTTCTATAGGACTATAAGCTCCATGATTTCTATTGGACTATAAGCTCCATGATTTCTATAGGACTATAAGCTCCATGATTTCTATTGGACTATAAGCTCCATGATTTCTATAGGACTATAAGCTCCATGATTTCTATAGGACTATAAGTTCCATGATTTCTATATTACTAAAGTATCTCAAAAACTCTTCCTTCGCTCGTTGAGCTGTAACTTTAACCCTTAAATGGTCCAAACGTATATATACGTTTTTTCAACATCTGAAAGTATGTAAAAAAATGTAGATCTTTTTTGTTTTACATTTGAAAACGTGTAAAAAAAAACTTTTATCTACATTTTTTTTGTTACATTTCAAAATATGTTAAAAAAAAGTAGATCTACTTTTGTAGCACTACGAATCTGAACGTCGATTTGTTTGGACCGTTTAAGGGTTAATATTACTACACTCTGTCTAAATTCTTTATTCTTGGATCTCTGTATATTGTTTATACCACACGTTTATATCAGACTTCATATTTCCACTGTTTTAATGAAACATTCAAAGATAATGAAACATTCAAAGATAATGAAACATTCAAAGATAATGAAACACTCAAAGATAATGAAACATTCAAAGATAATGAAACATTCAAAGATAATGAAACATTCAAAGATAATAAAACATTCAAAGATAATGAAACATTCAAAGATAATGAAACATTCAAAGATAATGAAACATTCAAAGATAATGAAACATTCAAAGATAATGAAACATTCAAAGATAATGAAACACTCAAAGATAATGAAACATTCAAAGATAATGAAACATTCAAAGATAATGAAACATTCAAAAATAATGAAACATTCAAAGATAATGAAACATTCAAAGATAATGAAACATTCAAAGATAATGAAACATTCAAAGATAATGAAACATTCAAAGATAATGAAACATTCAAAGATAATGAAACACTCAAAGATAATGAAACATTCAAAGATAATGAAACATTCAAATATAATGAAACATTCAAAAATAATGAAACATTCAAAGATAATGAAACATTCAAAGATAATGAAACATTCAAAGATAATGAAACATTCAAAGATAATGAAACACTCAAAGATAATGAAACATTCAAAGATAATGAAACATTCAAAGATAATGAAACATTCAAAGATAATGAAACATTCAAAGATAATGAAACATTCAAAGATAATGAAACATTCAAAGATAATGAAACATTCAAAGATAATGAAACACTCAAAGATAATGAAACATTCAGAGATAATGAAACATTCAAAGATAATGAAACATTCAAAGATAATGAAACATTCAAAGATAATGAAACATTCAAAGATAATGAAACATTCAAAGATAATGAAACATTCAAAGATAATGAAACACTCAAAGATAATGAAATGTTCAAAGATAATGAAACATTCAAAGATAATGAAACACTAAAAGATAATGAAACATTCAAAGATAATGAAACATTCAAAGATAATGAAACATTCAAAGATAATGAAACATTCAAAGATAATGAAACACTCAAAGATAATGAAACATTCAAAGATAATGAAACATTCAAAGATAATGAAACATTCAAAGATAATGAAACATTCAAAGATAATGAAACATTCAAAGATAATGAAACATTCAAAGATAATGAAACACCCAAAGATAATGAAACATTCAAAGATAATGAAACATTCAAAGATAATGAAACATTCAAAGATAATGAAACATTCAAAGATAATGAAACATTCAAAGATAATGAAACATTCAAAGATAATGAAACGTTCAAAGATAATGAAACACTCAAATATAATGAAACATTCAAAGATAATGAAACATTCAAAGATAATGAAACATTCAAAGATAATGAAACATTCAAAGATAATGAAACACCCAAAGATAATGAAACATTCAAAGATAATGAAACATTCAAAGATAATGAAACGTTCAAAGATAATGAAACACTCAAATATAATGAAACATTCAAAGATAATGAAACATTCAAAGATAATGAAACATTCAAAGATAATGAAACATTCAAAGATAATGAAACATTCAAAGATAATCAAAGATAATGAAACATTCAAAGATAATGAAACATTCAAAGATAATGAAACATTCAAAGATAATGAAACATTCAAAGATAATGAAACATTCAAAGATAATGAAACATTCAAAGATAATGAAAACATTCAAAGATAATGAAACATTCAAAGATAATGAAACATTCAAAGATAATGAAACATTCAAAGATAATGAAATTCAAAGATAATTCAAAGATAATGAAACATTCAAAGATAATGAAAAACATTCAAAGATAATGAAACATTCAAAGATAATGAAACATTCAAAGATAATGAAACATTCAAAGATAATGAAACACCCAAAGATAATGAAACATTCAAAGATAATGAAACATTCAAAGATAATGAAACATTCAAAGATAATGAAACATTCAAAGATAATGAAACACTCAAAGATAATGAAACATTCAAAGATAATGAAACATTCAAAGATAATGAAACATTCAAAGATAATGAAACATTCAAAGACAATGAAACATTCAAAGATAATGAAACACTCAAAGATAATGAAACACTCAAAGATAATGAAACATTCAAAGACAATGAAACATTCAAAGATAATGAAACACTCAAAGATAATGAAACACTCAAATATAATGAAACATTCAAAGATAATGATAATGAAACATTCAAAGATAATGAAACATTCAAAGATAATGAAACACTCAAAGATAATGAAACATTCAAAGATAATGAAACATTCAAAGATAATGAAACATTCAAAGATAATGAAACATTCAAAGATAATGAAACATTCAAAGATAATGAAACATTCAAAGATAATGAAACATTCAAAGATAATGAAACATTCAAAGATAATGAAACATTCAAAGATAATGAAACATTCAAAGATAATGAAACATTCAAAGATAATGAAACATTCAAAGATAATGAAACATTCAAAGATAATGAAACATTCAAAGATAATGAAACATTCAAAGATAATGAAACATTCAAAGATAATGAAACATTCAAAGATAATGAAACATTCAAAGATAATGAAACATTCAAAGATAATGAAACATTCAAAGATAATGAAACATTCAAATATAATGAAACATTCAAAGATAATGAAACATTCAAAGAATGAAACATTCAAAGATAATGAAACATTCAAAGATAATGAAACATTCGAAGATAATGAAACATTCAAAGATAATGAAACATTCAAAGATAATGAAACATTCAAAGATAATGAAACATTCAAAGATAATGCCTCACATCCGTTCAAAAGTGTTGTCATCTTTGCATCATATAAAAAAATTATCTCATTTTAAAGACTCGGTTACACACCTGAAACATCCTTTTTTCATTTTTTTTCCTTATGTTTAATAGATCAGTTTTGCTCACATATCACTCCCAAGTTTCTAAATATATTCACTTCCTCTTTGTTCCTTTCTTCCGATCTTATCTCCAGATTTTAGTTTCATTATCTTGCCTTTTTTCTGTGTTTACTGCATTCTTCTTTTATAAAACCTTCCTTATTCCATAATCTATTTCTAGATTTTTACTTCTGAATCTTCCAGAAACAGTGTCATTTACAGAGTAAATGTGGTACTTCCCACTATTTTAATGCTCAGACATTTGCAAGTTTGGTATCTCTATTGTTGACTGAAATGTTTCGCCTACACAGTAGGTTTCTACAGTCAGATACATAGGCAACAAGAGTGGAGTGAAGTAAAGATTATGTAATCAGTCAATCAACCTGGGAGAAATAGTTTTTGAGGTGGTGAGTACCTCAGCCTGGAGAAGTGTTCAGCTCCATAATCTGGATCAGTATGAAGCTGAAGCATAGGAATGGAGACTTAAATGCTATCAAATGTGAGGTGAGATCTCGATGTAGCAGGAGGCGGGGGCCACTAGAAGAAGTAAGAGTGCAAGAATTTGAGGAGCATGCAGTGTACTTAACAGTAAGGCTGCGCACATCCTGTGATGAAGGTTCTGCTGAAATGACAGATCTATCCAGGATGGATCCAGGTGAGAGATATGGCTTGCTCTGTTTTCTACTCTGTCAAGCAGTCGCAGATGAGGATGGGGGGATGGGGACAGGCAAACCAAGAAAGTGGAACATACTCAAGGTGTGAGCGCACTTGTGCCTCATACAGGATCTTGCAACTCCTACTGTCAAGCAGATGCGAGATGCATCAAAGTGCTGTAAGCTTCCTGGCTGCCTTGTTTGCGAGATTTACAAAGTAGTTCTTCATGGTCAGTTTAGAGTCAAATTTTATATTAAGGACATCAACTTCTTCTCCAGGTACCAACACTCTCCCATTCATACTTACTACTGATCCAGCATTACCATCATGGAGCCTTAAAACCATCATCATTTGTGTTTTCTCAGCTGCAAATGTTACCTGCCATCGGTTTCCTCAAGCTGATATAGCTGTTAGCTGGTGATTGATGTAGCTTAGAGCAGCTGGCATTTCTTCTCTTGGATAAGTAAATGTCAAAGTACAGTTGTCTGCATATGCATGGGATTCTGGGATTAGATGAAGATCATTGAAGTAGACATTACATAGCAAGGGTCCAAGCACACTTCCTTGTGGAACACTTGCCTCAGTATGATGTCTTGCTGATTCTGTTCAATTGAGAACTACCCTCAGAGATCTACCATGAAGGTAATCACTGAGATGACAGCGTAGAACCTGCAATTCCCAGTGCTTACAGGTTTGCCAAGAGGCCCTGGTGCCACACTCGGTCGAAAGCACCAGCAATGTCCAGTGCTACCCCACAGCTGACTTTGGATTCATCCAGTGACTGGTGCCATTTAGTGGAGAAGTTTAACAACAGATCAGCAGCAGAGTAACCTTTCCTGAAGCTATTTTGACTGTCACAAAGCAGTGAGTGGTAGTCAAAAAAAACTGTCATTTGTCCTGAGAATATTTTCTCAAGGATCTTACCAGTGATTGACAGGAATGACACTGGTCTGTAGTTGCTGATTTCTGCCCTGCTATCCATTTTGTGAACAGGGAATACATTTGCCTCTTTCCACAGAGAAGTCCATTTACACTGTACTAGGCAGTGCTGAAAGATGCGAATTAGAGGTGCTGCTAGCTGGTGTGCACATCTCAGCAATCTTGGGCTCAACTTGTTTGGGCCCACAGCTTTATCTTGGTCAAGAGATTTAAGACTTTTCATCAGATGGGTATGTGAAAGACTAGTTAAACCGTAGACTTGATGAAGGAGGGATGAAAAGGTAAAGGGTGCACTGAAGAGTCTATGGAGACAAAAAAGACTTTATCCAAGGCTGTTATGTGGGTGTGAAGCATGGGTGGTGAATGGTACAACAGGGAGAACTCGAGAGGCAGTGGAGATGATGTCTCTGAGGGTAATGTGTAGTGTGAATATTATGCATTAAATCCGTAGTTTGGAGATTAGAAAGAGGTGCAGGGATTCTATAATTATTACCCAGAGGGCTGAGGAGGGGCTGTTGAGGTGGTTCAGACATTGAGAGAGGATGGAACAAGATAGAATGACTAGGAAGGCGTGTAAATCTTTAGAGGAAAAAACGCAGAGTCGTCTTAGGAGAGGTTGCAGGGAAGGAGTAGACTTCTAATAAGCATACGTAAGCATGTTAAATAGGAGAGAGTGGAAGCAAATGGTTTTCATGCTGTTGGAGTGTGAGCAAAATAAGATTTATGAAGGGGTTGAGGACAGCCGGTTAGCTGGACATGAGTCCTAGAGGTGGGAAGTATAGTGCCTGAGCTCTGAAGGAGGTGTGGAGATATGTTGCAGTTTTTGGCCTGTAGTGTAGGCTGCCTCCGGCAAGACAGTGATTCGAGTGTGATGATGAAAGTGTTTTTTCTCGAGTCACCATGCCTCGGAGGGAAATGGCCACTGTGTTAAAAATGCTGCTGATGCTGATGCTGCTGCTGCTGCTGCTGCTGCTGCTGCTGCTGCTGCTGCTGCTGCTACTGCTTCTGCTGCTGCTAATAATAATAATAATATAAAATAATACTAGTAATAATCATTAAAATAAGAATGGTAATAGTTTAAATAATAATAATAATAATAATAATAATAATAATAGTTTAAATAATAATAATAATAAGTTATAATAATAATAATAATAATAATAATAATAATAATAATAATAATAATAATAATAATAATAATAATAATAATAATAATAATAATAATAATAATAATAATAATAATACATTCACAAACTTAAAATAAACACTGAATATTTCGGTTTGTCTTGCACCTCTTATGCTCGGCTGACATGTAGCCCATATTTCATTTTCATTTCAATTATGTCTATCTGTAGCTACTGTATTTTGATTTTTGTTCAGTGAAGAGTACATAAAAGTTCTGGTTTGTCTTCACCCCCGCGGGATTGTTGTGACTTGAGAAACAATAACTCCAGCTTCTACGGTGTGCAGACAGCAGTGATTGCTGTGGGTAACAGCATCGGTACCATCCAGGTTAGTGCCCCCTGCCACCTTTACACTGACTCTCTAGGTAAGTACATACATGAAACCTTAATAAAAAAGAAGTACTGACATATTCTAGGCAAGCGCTTCTTACAGCTAATCATTCTCAATCATGTATCTATCCAAATTTCCATTATAATTATTCAAAATATTTGTGGTTTCATAAACAAGATACTACTTGGACATGCGTACTGGCATAAAGCAAGCAGGTACTCACACCCGATCATTTCCATAATGCATCTGTCTGGTCTGCCTTTTAAAGTATTTGCTTCGTTGATGCTGCTTGTCAGTCGCTTAAGCTTTTAGGTAAGAATTCTAAGTTGCTTTATCACCATTTTTTTTAATAAATGCAGTGACATCATCACAATGACGCAATTAGTGTTTTTAAGATATAATTGTAATTTTTTCCTGATTATTATTGATTTTAATTGAAACGAACATAATATGGCATCTCATTCCGCTCTCAGAACCAAGGAGTTTGTCCAGGGCGTCTGTAAACAATTACATTATGAATTGCATAGAGATATTAGAAAACCGCTCGGTTGTGCCTCCATTTTCGGGGCTTATATATTGTTTTCTGCTGGAATTCGTCATTTTTTAGAGTATCCTATTTGAGGCTTTAACTTTATAGACTACACGTCGACGTTGTTGGTGCGTCAATAGTGATGTACCGCGGCTATTAATGACATTTCGTGTTTTTTTCTCATTTTTTCTAAAATTTAAGTTATTCCACTAGTAACTCCTAAATTATTTATGAATATATTCCCATAATTTTTACACACATTATTGAGGAACCATTATTCTACAAAAACATTCTTTGAATTTGCAATACATCCAATACATCCAAGCACATTCACACATTCCAGTATCAAGTTTTTATATTGTTACTTTTAGTAATTAATACAAAGGGGTTATTAGCCCATTGCTCCAAGCATTTTAGTCGCATTTTAAGACACGCTTGGTATATATATATATATATATATATATATATATATATATATATATATATATATATATATATATATATATATATATATATATATATATATATATATATATATATATATATATATATATATATATATAATATATAGGGAGGTACCACCTCTAGAACTGTCATAGGGACCCTCATCTTCAGAGAAAAGAATAAATTTGCTTCAGGGAAAACTCAAGATTTTCCCTGAAGCTGTTTGGGAATTTTCTCCTACCACCCCCTATATATATATATATATATATATATATATATATATATATATATATATATATATATATATATATATATATATATATATATTTATATTATTATCACACTGGCCTATTCCCACCAAGGCAGGGTGGCCCGAAAAAGAAAATCTTTCACCATCATTCACTCCATCACTGTCTTGCCAGAAGGGTGCTTTACACTACAGTTTTTAAACTGCAACATTAACACCCCTCTTTCAGAGTGCAGGCACTGTACTTCCCATCTCCAGGACTCAAGTCCGGCCTGCCGGTTTCCCTGAACCCCTTCATAAATGTTACTTTGATCACACTCCAACAGCACGCATGCCTGCTGGAAGTCCAAGCCCCTCGCACACAAAACCTCCTTTACCCCCTCCCTCCAACCTTTCCTAGGCCGACCCCTACCCCGCCTTCCTTCCACTACAGACTGATACACTCTTGAAGTCATTCTGTTTCGCTCCATTCTCTCTACATGTCCGAACCCCCTCAACAACCCTTCCTCAGCCCTCTGGACAACAGTTTTGGTAATCCCGCACCTCCTCCTAACTTCCAAATTACGAATTCTCTGCATTATATTCACACCACACATTGCCCTCAGACATGACATCTCCACTGCCTCCAGCCTTCTCCTCGCTGCAACATTCATCACCCATGCTTCACACCCATTCAAGAGCGTTGGTAAAACTATACTCTCATACATTCCCCTCTTTGCCTCTAAGGACAAAGTTCTTTGTCTCCACAGACTCCTAAGTGCACCACTCACCCTTTTCCCTTCATCAATTCTATGATTCACCTCATCTTTCATAGACCCATCCGCTGACACGTCCACTCCCAAATATCTGAATACATTCACCTCCTCCATACTCTCTCCCTCCAATCTGATATTCAATCTTTCATCACCTAATCTTTTTATCCTCATAACCTTACTCTTTCCTGTATTCACTTTTAATTTTCTTCTTTTGCATTCCCTACCAAATTCGTCCACCAATCTCTGCAACTTCTCTTCAGAATCTCCGAAGAGCACAGTGTCATCAGCAAAGAGCAACTGTGACAACTCCCACTTTATGTGTGATTCTTTATCTTTTAACTCCACGCCTCTTGCCAAGACCCTCGCATTTACTTCTCTTACTACCCCATCTATAAATATATTAAACAACCACGGTGACATCACACATCCTTGTCTAAGGCCTACTTTTACTGGGAAATAATTTCCCTCTTTCCTACATACTCTAACTTGAGCCTCACTATCCTCATAAAAACTCTTCACTGCTTTCAGTAACCTACCTCCTACACCATACACCTGCAACATCTGCCACAATGCCCCCCTATCCACCCTGTCATACGCCTTTTCCAAATCCATAAATGCCACAAAGACCTCTTTAGCCTTATCTAAATACTGTTCACTTATGTGTTTCACTGTAAACACCTGGTCCACACACCCCCTACCTTTCCTAAAGCCTCCTTGTTCATCTGCTATCCTATTCTCCGTCTTTCTCTTAATTCTTTCAATAATAACTCTACCATACACTTTACCAGGTATACTCAACAAACTTATCCCCCTATAATTTTTGCACTCTCTTTTGTCCCCTTTGCCTTTATACAAAGGAACTATGCATGCTCTCTGCCAATCCCTAGGTACCTTACCCTCTTCCATACATTTATTAAATAATTGCACCAACCACTCCAAAACTATATCCCCACCTGCTTTTAACATTTCTATCTTTATCCCATCAATCCCGGCTGCCTTACCCCCTTTCATTTTACCTACTGCCTCACGAACTTTCCCCACACTCACAACTGGCTCTTCCTCACTCCTACAATATGTTATTCCTCCTTGCCCTATACACGAAATCACAGCTTCCCTATCTTCATCAACATTTAACAATTCCTCAAAATATTCCCTCCATCTTCCCAATACCTCTAACTCTCCATTTAATAACTTTCCTCTCCTATTTTTAACTGACAAATCCATTTGTTCTCTTGGCTTCCTTAACTTGTTAATCTCACTCCAAAGCTTTTTCTTATTTTCAACAAAATTTGTTGATAACATCTCACCCACTCTCTCATTTGCTCTCTTTGCTTAACCACTCTCTTAACCTCTCTCTTTTTCTCCATATACTCTTACCTCCTTGCATCACTTCTACTTTGTAAAAACTTATATATATATATATATATATATATATATATATATATATATATATATATATATATATATATATATATATATATATATATATATATGTATATATATATATATATATATATATATATATATATATATATATATATATATATATATATATATGTCGTGCCGAATATGTAAAACTGGTCAATTAGCAAGAACTCATTTAAAATTAAGTCTTTTCTAAAATTTTCTCTTATACGTTTAAAGATATATTTTTTTTCAGCTCATCTTGCCATATAAGACAAGCGAAAATTTGTGTATGCAAAAATTTCGCAAAAATCATTCTGAATGTAACGATAAAAATATATTTCACTGTGTTTGTTTAGTATTAAATTATTGTAAACAAATCTAAAATATATTTAGTTGGGTTAGGCTAAAATAAATTGCTCTTGTTATAATAAGGTTAGGTAAGTTTTCTAAGTTCCTAATGGAGCAAAATTATAATTTTTTACATTATCATTAATGAAAAAAATATATCTTTGAATGTATAAGAGAAAATTTTAGCAAGGACTTAATTTTAAATGACCAGTTTTACATATCCGGCACGACATATATATATATATATATATATATATATATATATATATATATATATATATATATATATATATTTTTTTCAACAAGTCGGCCGTCTCCCACCGAGGCAGGGTGACCCAAAAAAGAAAGAAAACAATTTTCTTCTTATTCTTTTTAGTAATCTTTACAGGAAAAGGGGTTACTAGTATATATATATATATATATATATATATATATATATATATATATATATATATATATATATATATATATATATATATATATAGGAGGGTGGGTGCAGGAGGAAAAAGTAGTGATTGGTGGAATGATGACGTAAAGTTTGTGATAAAAGAGGAAAAGTTAGCTTATGAGAGGTTTTTACAAAGCAGAAGTGTTTTAAGAAGAGTAGAGTATTTGGAGAGTAAAAGAAAGGTGAAGAGAGTGGCGAGAGAGTGCAAAAGGAGAACAGATGATAAAGTGGGAGAGGCACTGTCAAGAAATTTTAATGAAAATAAGAAAAAAATTTGGAGTGAGTTAAACAAGTTAAGAAAGCCTAGGGAACAAATGGATTTGTCAGTTAAAAGCAGAGTAGGGGAGTTACTAGATAGGAAGAGGGAGATTTTGGGTAGATAGCGAGAATATTTTGAGGAACTTTTAAATGTCGACGAAGAAAGGGAGGCGGTAATTTCATGCACTGGACAGGGAGGTATACCATCTTTTAGGAGTGAAGAAGAACAGGATGTGAGTGTGGGGGAGGAGCGTGAGGCATTACGTAGAATGAAAGGGGGTAAAGCACCTGGAACTGACGGGATCATGACAAAAATGTTAAAAGCAGGGGGGGATATAGTGTTGGAGTGGTTGGTATTTTTGTTTAATTAATGTATGAAAGAGGGGAAGGTACCTAGAGATTGGCGGAGAGCATGTATAGTCCCTTTATATAAAGGGAAGGGGAACAAAAGAGATTGTAAAAATTATAGGGGAGTAAGTTTACTGAAGGAGGGGTGTTAATGTTGCAGTTTAAAAACTGTAGTGTAAATTACCCTTCTGGCAAGACAGTGATGGAGTGAATGATGGTGAAAGTTTTTCTTTTTCGGGCCACCCTGCCTTGGTGGGAATCGGCCAGTGTGATAATAAATAAAATAAATAAGTTTACTGAGTATTCCAGGAAAAGTATACGGTAGGGTTATAATTGAAAGAATTAGAGGCAAGACAGAATGTAGGATTGTGGATGAGCAAGGAGGTTTCAGAGTAGGTATGGGATGTGTAGATCAAGTGTTTACATTGAAGCATATATATGAACAGTATTTAGATAAAGGTAGGGAAGTTTTTATTGCATTTATGGATTTAGAAAAGGCATATGATAGTGGATAGGGGAGCAATGTGGCAGATTTTGCATGTATATGGAATAGGTGGTAAGTTACTAAATGCTGTAAAGAGTTTTTATGAAGATAGTGAGGCTCAGGTTAGTGTGTGTAGAAGAGAGGGAAACTACTTCCCGGTAAAAGTAGGTCTTAGACAGGGATGTGTAATGTCACCATGGTTGTTTAATATATTTATAGATGGGGTTGTAAAAGAAGTAAATGCTAGGGTGCTCAGAAGAGGGGTGGGATTAAATTATGGGGAATCAAATACAAATTGAGAATTGACACAGTTGCTTTTTGCTGATGATACTGTGCTTATGGGAGATTCTAAAGAAAAATTGCAAAGGTTAGTTGATGAGTTTGGGAGTGTGTGTAAAGGTAGAAAGTTGAAAGTGAACATAGAAAAGAGTAAGGTGATGAGGGTATCAAATGATTTAGATTAAGAAAAATTGAATATCAAATTGGGGAGGAGGAGTATGGAAGAAGTGAATGTTTTCAGATACTTGGGAGTTGATGTGTCGGCGGATGGATTTATGAAGCATGAGGTTAATCACAGAATTGATGAGGGAAAAAAGGTGAGTGGTGCGTTGAGGTTTATGTGGAGACAAAAAATATTATCTATGGAGGCAAAGAAGGGAATGTATGAAAGTATAGTAGTACCAACACTCTTATATGGGTGTGAAGTTTGGGTTGTCAATGCAGCAGCAAGGAGGCGGTTAGAGACAGTGGAGATGTCCTGTCTAAGGGCAATGTGTGGTGTAAATATTATGCAGAAAATTCGGAGTGTGGAAATTAGAAGGTGTGGAGTTAATAAAAGTATTAGTCAGAGGACTGAAGAGGGGTTGTTGAGGTGGTTTGGTCATTTAGAGAGAATGGATCAAAGTAGAATGACATGGAGAGCATTTAAATCTGTAGGGGAAGGAAGGCAGGGAAGGGTCGTCCTCGAAAAGGTTGGAAGGAAGGGGTAAGGGAGGTTTTGTGGGCGAGGGGCTTGGACTTCCAGCAGGCGTGCGTGAGCGTGTTCAATAGGATTCAGGGAAACCGGTTATTTTTATACAGCCGGACTTGAGTCCTGGAAATGGGAAGTACAATGCCTGCACTCTAAAGGAGGGGTTCGGGATATTGACGGTTTGGAGGGATATGTTGTGTATCTTTACACGTACTTCTAAACTGTTGTGTTCTGAGCACCTCTGCAAAAACATTGATTATGTGTGAGTGAGGTGAAAGAGTTGAATGATGATGAAAGTATTTTCTTTTTGGGGATTTTCTTTCTTTTTGGGTCACCCTGCCTCGGTGGGAGACGGCCGACTTGTTAAATATATATATATATATATATATATATATATATATATATATATATATATATATATATATATATATATATATATATATATATATATATATATATATATATATATATATATATAGAGTATGTAGCTGTGCGCTTGGTTCTTGTAGAATCGCTGGCCCCGTGGTAACGTGATGCGGGCATTGTGCTGTCTCTGGAGGCGGTACAAGGTTTATAGGGTCGATTCCTGGCCTGCCGCAGTTTGGTAAATGATTTAAAATCACTTGTTTCGTGATTTCATTGATGTATAAATATATATAATATATAAATATATATAATATATAAATACATATAAATATATATGTGTAAACCAACATGGTTTACATGGGCCAGTTGCGGCAGACATCATCGTGAATATCCACCGGAAATTACAGAGTTGTGACAATGCTCTGCATCAAACCGTTGCTTCTGTATCAGCGAAAGTGGAGTGTGCATGTTGGGATTTGGGGAGTAGTGGTGGTGAGGGGATGCTGCCAGCGGTGGTGTGGAGGAGGTTTTGTTTACCTCTGCGTTCGGCTGGGTTCGGGGGTTGGGGGAGGAAGTGGCCACTCACGACACTGCCATTGGATGCTGAACAGAAGATCACCTCGGTTAAAAGTGAGAGCTTGGTGATTAGTGTGCCAGTTGGCGAGGGTTTTTTCTGAATGGAATAAGTGTATAACAATTAGCAAAAGTTAGTCAGTGATGTGCATCTTTAGCGAACACACAGGGCCACTCCCTCCGCCCCCAATCCATGATCCCCTCCCCTCATCCCAGCTAAGGCCCATAAGGCCTTATATATATATATATATATATATATATATATATATATATATATATATATATATATATATATATATATATATATATATATATATATATATATATATATATTTATATATATATAATGTCGTGCCGAATATGTAAAACTGGTCAATTAGCAAGAACTCATTTAAAATTAAGCTCTTTCTGAAATTTTCTCTTATACGTTTAAAGATATATTTTTTTTCATTAATGTTAATGTAAAAAAAAAATGATTTTTCACCAAAAGAATCTTAGAAAACTTACCTAACCTTCTTATAACAAGAGCAATTTATTTTAGCCTATCCCAACTAAATATATTTTAGATTTGTTTACAGTAATTAAATACTAAACAAACACAGTGAAATATATTTTTTTCGTTAGGTTCACAATGATTTTGGCGAAATTATTGCATTCACAAATTTTCGCTTGTCTTATATGGCAAATAACAAAAAAGGCACAATACCGTGACTGGAACGATACACAAATAACCCGCACATAAAAGAGAGAAGCTTACGACGACGTTTCGGTCCGACTTGGACCATTGACAAAGTCACACTTGGACCATTGACAAAGTGTGACTTTGTTAATGGTCCAAGTCGGACCGAAACGTCGCCGTAAGCTTCTCTCTTTTATATGGCAAGATGAGCGTTGCTATTTAAGCCAAGATCGCAAGTTCTGCCTATTCGGCACGACGTATATATATAGAAGCGTTTGAGGGTCACTCAGTAGGAACTGAAATGATAATCTCCTACCATTCTTTACGCTTGACGTCCTCTTTCTACAACAGCCTCTTCAGACAAACATAAGGGCTGGGCATTAGTGTCCTAATCAGCAAGGTCTTGAACTTATGTGAGAAACACTGAAACACAGAAACTGAATGCCACGCCAATATAATCCTCAACAACATCACATGAGCGTTATTCCTAAATGAGGTCCTCTTAATCGCCCTCATATTTTTTGTTATTTATAACCTGCAGAGACAGTTCAACGAACTTTAACAGGCAACCCTGCATTCATTTCGAGAGGAGACCAATGACAGAATGAGATTCATCGATGTCGTCATCTACAAACTGAATAATATCTAAAGATTCATAATCTACAAGAAGCCTAAAAGCAAAAATGACTTACCTTTTAAATTTCTACTTCAGTCAGTCAGCATCAGCTGTTCCCTGAAATTACACTAAATCTGCAGCCCAAAAATTTCTTGGGTAATGCTTCGACATACACCAATACCTCACCAAGAAACACTTTCCTTACTTTTTTTCACCAAAAACTGCAAAAAGCAAATACTTCGCATCATCAACTCTACAATTACTGACATCACTTTGTACAAAGTTTTCATCCTTCCCAACATTGAACTTGCCTAGAAAGTATTCGCACGAGTTAACACCAGAGTCACCATAGCCTCCAGCTCCTCCATGACAGACCTCACCAGGACCAAAACGGCAAACCTTAAACCAGCCGATTATGGGGTTTACATTATCCCATGTAGAGACCGAGATAAACTGCGCAAAACCTAGTGACGAGAGATGCGAAAACCTGAACAACTTTTTTTTAAAACTCCCAAACTTCACTAGTCACTTTATTAGATGGAATGAAGTTTGCTTAGGGTTTAATTAATGAACCGATCACCCACAGACACAAATGTATAAATAAACCATTAATATCTATTTCAAACATATTTACACAGAACAAAGAAAGAAATAGGTAGACATATTAACAACAACCCTCCAAAAAACTACAAATCCAACCATCACCTTATCAAAACAAACCACTTAATCTACTGTTGCTGATGCTGCTGTTGCTGCTGCTGCTGTTGTTGTTTCCAGATAAGAGATCAGTGCTACCTGTTCTGCTTCTGTTCCTACCACCACATAAGAAAACATCGCTTCTTTTTCTCCTTTATTGTTTTCCTTTCAGTCTTCTTCTTCTTTTTCTTCTTCTTGACTTAGCTCAATTTTTCCATGTTCTCCTTATATAACCTCCTTACTCATGTATAGTGTGTATTGAACTGATAAACTTCAGAAGAGCGAAACGTAACCTTAATGATTGTCTCATTACTTGCTCTTGTTTCGTTATATATTACATTATATTGAGTTATGTAATATTATACATTAAACACTGAGCCTCACTATCTAGGTACTTATCAACACATTTACATGAGCTCGCATCTTTACTAATGGTAAGTCAACACTGCAGTAATGATGCTTCATTTGTGTCTCCTTCAGGTGAGTATTATTATTAGTTTTGCTATCTTATGTGAAGTGCTTAACTGTAGTTAATATAGAATTTGTGAAGGGTTGATTCTCCATCCACTAAGAGCGATACATACTACATAGTCATATATTCTCCATCAGGCGTTGTGTGACATGGGCCAAGAGCCAGGAAGCTATGAAGGAGGATGGACGCTGGTCTTGTGGCACTCCACCCAGTCATCTGATGACCTTCAGTTAAACCTGTCATCCTACACTGAGGGCTATGGCCAGCCCAATATTAACGCCCCAAAATCATATTTTATTGGTAGGTACTCTGTTATCTCAGTCACTCACCTACAAAATGCAGTGTGGGACGTGTAATCTTGTTTGAAATTTATGAGCGGGAATTAGGTATCTGATAAACAATTTCCTACAATGGTAGTCAGATTTGTTTTTTTTTCCTTAAACGTTTTCGAGAGATAACTTAAGAACTTCTCTTTTTTATCTACTTCAAATTTTCAACATTGGAGTCTCTTACTTGGATGAAGATTTGTATTGACACTGAGCTGTGTAGGTGACAAACTGCTAATTTTCTGTTTAAAAATAGTGCAGAGATTTTCAAGCAATAACGTGAGAAAACACTTTCTGACTGGCGTCAAACTTACAGCTCGAGTTTATTTTGCTCAAAGAAAAGATCATTGTTATTGGGCTGTGCACTTTGCACTCTAACAGTTTTAATAAACACATTGAGCAATAACCAGAGAAAGGTTGGGATTGTTTGTATTCTTTGCAGATGCTAATATGCCGACTTTGTTGAATATATTGGGATCTTGATTTCAATGCAATAACTAGCAAACTACCTCTTAAGAACTATCTTATTCAGAGGAAACAGCTAGTTGTTAATTGGTATTGAATTATGTAAAAGCCAGTTTGCCAACTTAATTTTTAATAACTATTTCTTGGTCAAAACTTATTATTTTTAAGATAGGCTTGGATAATTCATTATATATTTGTTTGTGAGAAACGTAAATTCTTACACCTCAGAAAAGTGCAACTCTACAGACCTTTGGATTGGGGCATTATACCTCTTTGATTGAATATTAAAGTTTTCCAGCATGCATTGGTCAATGCAGTCTTATTGGGCGGAGAGAGAGAGAGAGAGAGAGAGAGAGAGAGAGAGAGAGAGAGAGAGAGAGAGAGAGAGAGAGCATGTGCAATGTACAGACCTCAGTGGCAACATGCAGACCCCATCAACTTCTTATAGAAAATGTGGACTTCCTTCTGCAACGTGAATGTCAACTTACAATAATTGTTCGTGATCTCAACCAACTTTGATGACTTTCTTGCAGTGTTTGACATGAGAAACTTTCATTCATTTCCTTATTCACATCTCTGGCTTCTCTCTCGACTCAGTAAAGAGTGTTCTACAGGAAGGCATAGTCACTACCAACCTTTTGGTTATGTTGGATCATGTTACCACAAGGCTGTCTTTACGACACTGAAGATTTCAACAGAAGGAGGTAAAAAATCTGGCTTAGGGAGAGGAAACCAGCCAGCCCTTTGCTCTAAACTCGCCACCTCCTATTGGCATTCTCTTCATTAAGGTGATGTTGACAGCCAAGTAAATGCCTTCACTGAACACAGCAATAATCTCCAACAAGAACACATCCCTTACCGGCAGCATGAGACGAAGCCTACATATCAGCCTTGGTTCGGCTTTCTTTATCGAGAGGCTGCTGATGTTGCTAAGTACATGGCTTGGATAAAGTATAAGAGGCATCCCACTATCTATAACAGGAACCTGTACAGGTAAGCATATTGTCAAATGGGAGAAGTCCAAAAGCGGGCCATCTGTAGATGGGAGGCTGAAACAAAAAGAAAGCAGGCATCCGGTAGAGTGGGCTTGAGAACTTGTTGGTTCATGGCCAAAGACCGACATAGTCATGCACTTGATTTAATTATTCCACCTCTGTATCGGCAGGAAGGAACCAGTCAGGAGAAAACTGACCTTTTTGCCGAACACTTTGCTGCCACGATGCAAGTTCCTGATCCAGCAAGGGAACTCTCCATGAATAGCCGCAAGGCTGTGTCAGTGGTGACAATAAGACAGGATGAAGTGTATCTTCTTAAATAGCTGGACCAAGAAAAGGCTGTGGGCCCAGATAAGTTGAGCCCAAGATTCCTGACCAGTGTCACTCCTGTCAATCACTGGCAAGATCCTTGAGACAATAATCTCAAGACAAATGGCAGAGTTTTTCGACTACAACTCGTATCTTCGTGACCGTCAAATTGCTTCAGAAAGTTAACTCTACTGCTGATATGCTGTTAAACTTCTCCGCAAAGTGGAGAGGTTTAACTGTGTAGTAGCACTGGACATTGCTGGTACTTTCGACCGAGTATGGCACCAGGGATTGTTGACATAACTGCAAGCGCTTGAAATCGCAATCTCTACACTGTGACTTCTCAGTGATTATCTTCAGGGCAATATCTAGCGTAGTTTTCAACGAGACATAGTTAGCAGGACATCCTATTGATGCAAGTGATTGGGCCAGTGTTATGGAATGTCTTATTCAATGACTTTCTTCATCTAATACCAGAAAATCAGGTACAAGCAGACGGCTGTACCCGGACGTTTACTTATCCAAGAGAGGAAGTGCCAACTGCTCTAAGTTACATCATTCGCCAGCTTACATCTATATCAGCCTGGAGAAAACGCTGGTAGGTCACATTTGCTACTGAGAAAATGCAAATGATGATTATCTTCTCTAGGCACTATGATGGTAATGCTGGGGCAGTGGTAAGAATGAATGGAAGAGTGTTTATACCTGGGGTCGAATTTGATATCCTTGGGGTGAAATCTGGCTCCAAACTAACCATGAAGAACTACGATGTAAATACTGCAAACAAAGCTGCCAAGAAGCTTATAGCACCTCGACCTCTACTGTCGAGCAGTGGAGGTTGCAAGATTCTGTACTAGGCACAGGTAGGTTCACACTTTAAGTATGCTCCACTTTCTTGAATTTCCTGCCGTCTGTTTCATCTGCGACTTCATGATAGAATGGAGAAGAGAGCAAGACGGATCATCTCTCGCCTGGGTCCAATCTGGATAGTTTTGTTATTTCAGTAGAGCCTTCAACATAGCAGGGACGTGGATGACCTAATTGTTTTGTACAAGGTTAATATTGTCAAAGTACCACACTTGGCTCCACCCGAGGGCAGTGAGAAGTGAGTTTCTATACAAGACGGGCAGCAAGCAACAAATACACTCTGAGATAATTTATTCTTAGGATGACTCGAGTCTGGAATATATTTGTACAGCATAATGACATCCACGAAATAAAGTCATTTGACCATGTAAAATTCCTGGCCCACAGATGTCTTCAATTTCATCAATTTATCTATTTGTATGTCTCATAGTAATAACAGGTTCTTAAATGATCTGAGGTAGGAAGCAGCTCTTAGCATGTAAATTGAGTTAGGAACTCTTAAACTAACCCTGTGAAACCCTTGTGTAAATAAGAGTGAGAACCATAGGGAGAGAGAGAGAGAGAGAGAGAGAGAGATGGACAAAGACAGAGAGGCATATAGACAGACAGACAGATGGACAAAGACAGAGAGGCAGATAGACAGACAGACAGATGGAGAGAGAGTCACTGACTTTAATCGAACGACTGACTAAATTGCGTATTTAATGACCAAAAACATTAACATGGAACGTAGTTTACTTTATGTATGGTATAATGCTTGTTCAGGACCATTGTATTATTAAGACTTGTGAGACTAAGTAAACTAAGTGTTTACTCTATAGGACTCCAGTACCTGGCAGCTCTCAACTGGAACAGTAATACAGTACGACCTCTTGTTATGAAGGTAAGTTACCTCAGGTATTTCTTGCTCACAATTTATAAAATAAGATATTTTTAAATTTATTTAAGTTGGCTGGTTATACATAGTAACAATGTATACCCATCATATGTAAATATGTATATCTGCATGTAAACGGATTGAATTAGTAAGCGTTAAGTGAATAACAAGACTGAGAAGATCAGATAATAGAGACAGAGATGCTAGAAATTAAATAATGCAGCTTTCCAGTGATAAACAATATTCTGCATTACACGCATTTAGGAATCACTCAATGACTCCATGTCTCTGCCTACATCACAGTATTTCTTTTTGTAATAAATTTCATTTTCTAGGTATCTTCTCTCTTCTTGATCGACCTTGATCGTGGAACACATTTTTAGTATGTGGTAATGCTTAGACTTTTTTCCTTTCGTCATAGATTTTTATAATTGCTAAGATGCATTTAGAGACCTCTGAGAACTTTTAATAATAATGTTTTAAAATACATTTACCAAATGCTGGTTATTTTAACATTGTATGACACCATTTATTAGTATTGGGTGTTTTATTCTTCTAATTTCATTGTTAATTAATTTTATCATTTTTTTCCTGTGTGAATGAGAGCTGAATTACTTACATGGTCAAATCGTAGGTCATGTGAAATATTAAAATTACCTGGATGAACCTCATAAGATACATACTAGTAATTGGTAACAAATATAATTATTCTTTATCAAGGTTATAGAGACATGTAGGAATTTTAGGACATCCTAGGTCGCAAAAAATGTACCCCTTCGATTCCTACTACTCTCATATCTCCACAAGTCACTCTGGACCTATATTAATTTCAATTGAAATACAGATCACCAGAAATTCTGGTAAATCATTAATATAAATATGTGAACTGTATGTTAAATTTAGTTAATGAATTTATATTAATACCACTCTCCAATTTGTCTGGAGATTACTTGGTTACACATAAACCCCTGCCTAAAATATGAAGAAAATACTGGCGAGAAATTCATCATAAATGTGGACATGACTTAACTGGGGTTCCCGGATTGTCCTGTCCACTCGCTGCCTTCTCACGTTCTGCAGGACTGCAATTCCAACAATTTCTGTTCCTATTTGAGAGGTTTCAACCACAATTTAACCTCCAGAGAGACGAAATTTATTCACGTTACACTAGCGTGTCTTAGCCCATTCCCAAAACAATGGCGTCTCCTTTCCCAAGCGACGCTAACACTGTTGCTGGTTCCTTTTTTATTTACAAATTAATTTTTATTAACTACAATGTATTTCACTAATTTACATACAAAATACACTGTATTTTTGGAAAACATACAGTATTTTCCAAACTGCGGCCGGGCGGAATTCGTTGCTAAACAACTCAAATTGCTCCTTCCTCTAGGAGATGATTCCAGCCAGTTCTGGCTTGAGTGTCTGTTTTCCTAGTAGGTCTTACCACAATTTCATCTTCTTGCATTGCTTGGTGAACACTAACTTCAATATCAGTCGTGTCACTTTCCCTAAGATTCCAAAGGAATCAATTTATTAATCGTGCGTAAACTTTCCTGGCCACGACACAACACACTGACATTCAGGACAACACCTTGTGCATCTGGATACAATATCAATACTTTGCCCAGAGGCCACAATGTTTGATGCTTTTCAGTATCAACACAATATCACCTGGTTGAATGTTCTGCTGATTTACTGCCTGTGTCGCACCATAAGAGTGTTCACATAGTGTAAGAAGTTATTCCTTACTCCACACATTACACCAATGATCACTTACTTTATTTAACATCTTAAATTTATCCCACAACACTGCCGCATCATTGTAATCTTCATCACTTTCTTCAGGATTATCTCTATAGACAGGGGCAGCTTCCAATTTCCTTCCACATATTAGGTGAGAAGGTGTTAATACATCTCCATCAGGTGTATCACTCATGTATGAGAGAGGCCGATTATTTATCCGATTCTCTGCCTCCACCATCACTGCATGGAATTCCTCCAAATTAATTCTCTTCCTGTGTAGTACTTTATGGAGACACCACTGTGCCTATCAGTCTTTCGTACAGCCCCTCCTGCCAAAGGGCTCTGAGAGTAATAAATTTCCAGGTACACCCTCGTTGGGTTAACAGAGATTCTATCAAGTGTTCAGCACCCGCTACAAAATTGGTGGCATTATCCGAAATCATCAATCTCGGACAGGATCTCCTAGTTGCAAATTTTCGAAACAGCTGTATAAACTGTTCTGCAGACAAGTCCTGAGCCACTTCTAAATGAACTGCCCTAGTAGCAATGCAAGTGAACAAGTATACATACACTTTCAGTGGAACACCATCTGAAGTACCTGTTAAAATGATTGGACTACTATATTATCCGAAATCATCAATCTCGGACAGGATCTCCCTATTGAAGCTGTGGTCACAGTAATTTCAACAGGAGCAATATAGGCCTTTTGTATAGGCCAATTAACTATTTACCAATCAGATCGGTCCTTTAAACCATGATACAGAATTTACGAATTTAGCATAAGGTAAACCTCAAGACAAGAAATCAGCTGGATTCTCCTCACCAGGTATATGATTAAATGTTAACATATGCTCACCCAAACTGTTATATTTCTCTTGCATCTGATTAATTTAAGCAACTCTGTTTTGTACATACACATTTTTACTATTTCCATTACGAATCCATTGTAAGGATACTTCATTATCAGACCAAATTACAGTGTCGCTAATATTTATCTCCTGCAACTTATTTCTTATATAATTAGCTAATTTGACACCTACATAAATGGCTGTTAATTCCAAATGAGGTAAGGTACATGATTTAATTGGAGACACTTTTGTCTTAGACATAAGAGAAATAACACTATTACATTGAAGGTAAGCGACTGCTCCATATGCCAAATTTGAAGCATTGCAAAAAATGTGGAGTATATTTTTCCCATCTGGATTGGCCACCTGGTGTGGGAACTCCAACATTGGAATTTTTTCATAATCACCAATTAATTCTTCCCACCTGTTAATGAATTCCTAAGGTAGAGTTTCATCCCAAGCACATTTAAGCTTCCATGCTTCTTGGATTAACAATTTCCCTCATAGAGTAAGGGGTGACACTAAGCCTAGTGGATCAAAACATTTGGAAACTTCAGCTAGCAAGACTCTCTTGGTTAATTTATTGTGCACACTGTAATTATTAGGTTTAAACATTAACAAGTCTCTGTCAGTATCCCAAGTTAATCCTAATACATTACTACATTTTGGTACTTCATCTCCAGGGTAATCTTTATTTATTTTGTCCTTTAATTTGGACGAATTACTATTCCATTCCCTCAGAGGCATATTTGCACTTTGCATTATTTTATTGCCCTCTCCATATGTCATCAACAGTTCCTCTTCAGTTGACGTCACACCCAGGAAATTGTCCACATAAAATTGTTTACTCATTGCTCTACTCAATGGACTTCCCGTTCATTTAAGGTGTGCATTTATCGCCGCTTGAAGTAGGAACGGACTGGATGTAGCACCAAATAATACGCTCCTAAAGTGAAAGGTTTTCAGAGGGCTAAGTGGATCAATAGGATTCTCAGGCCATAAGAAGCAGGTACAATCCCGGTCAGCCTCTTGTAAACCCACTCTTTGGAAAGCTTTACTTATGTCAGCCATAAAGGCATAATTCTTCACCCTGAAATTTAATAAGATATCTCCTAATTTTTCCGTCAACGACGGACCTCTCATCAAACAGTCATTTAAACAAGGTACATTTTTGTTACTCCTGGCACTACAATTAAACACAATCCTCAGAGGAGTGGTCTTAGAATCCTTCTTCACTCCGTGATGTGGCAAACAGTGACCATAAATTTTGGCTTGCTCAGGAGGTACCTCCTCTATAAATTTATTATTTAACTGTTCAATAATTATATCATTATAGGCAGTCAACAATTCTGGTGTCTTACTCATTTCACGGAGCTGAGCCTTTAATTGTCCATATGCCATCCTGTAATTAGTGGGCAATTCTGGATGGTTCAGTCTCCACGGAAGTCGCACCCAGTATTGGCCAGATTCAAATTTTACATTTCTCATGTACTGTTCCTGAGTAAAAGAATTGTCTGGACTTTCCTCATTTACATTAATTCCAATGCTGTCTAATTCCCACAATTTATGCACTGGCTCAACTCCATCCTCTATGAAAGAATTATACTGGGGTACGACTTCATGAATAAGACACACAGTGATGGTATTTATAGTTTCCTCTAGTCATGCATTATTATTACGAGGAATCCTACCATACATTACATGGCCTCCTGTAGTCTTTAATTAAAAGGGTGACATCACATTTCTTTGCCATACCCTTTACAAAGGAGGCATAATAGTCACTACCTATCAAAATATTTATTGGGCCTACAGAATCATCATTTACACCAGAAGGTGCTAAATTTACATTATGTGAAAGCTTTTCTGTAGTTTTACTAAGCCCAATTGTAGATTTTTTCTCTGGGAGCCTATCTACAATTACTACATTAATACGTTTTTTCTCATTGCCCAACCTGACAGTTACATAAACAGTGTCATACAACTGAGCCCTTTTATCTGATAGAAAACCAAATAATTTTAGAGTTGCAGGCTCTCCCATTTGTACCTTCATTCCATTAAGGCATTTACGTTTTATGAAAGTACGTTGTGATCCCTGGTCTAATAATGCAGTTACATTTTTTTATTTATGCCTTTTATCATAAATTTTTACCTGTAACAGAGGTAAGGCTACTTCAGGAAAACCATCATTATTAACATTAGCAGCAATCCTTACAGTAGCTTCTGTTGTATCAGGGTTGTCAACATTATCATTATTATCACCATATCATTACACATGACTAAATGGTGCCTTTCTTGGTGACATTGATAACAGTTGTTTAATTTGGCATGACAATCCTTTACATTTACCTGGAGTTTACCTGGAGAGAGTTCCGGGGGTCAACGCCCCCGCGGACCGGTCTGTGACCAGGCCTCCTGGTGGATCAGAGCCTGATCAACCAGGCTGTTGCTGCTGGATGCACGCAAACCAACGTGCGAGCCACAGCCCGGCTGATCAGGAACCGACTTTAGGTGCTTGTCCAGTGCCAGCTTGAAGACTGCCAGGGGTCTGTTGGTAATCCCCCTTATGTGTGCTGGGAGGCAGTTGAACGGTCTCGGGCCCCTGACACTTATTGTATGGTCTCTTAACGTGCTAGTGACACCCCTGCTTTTCATTGGGGGGATGTTGCATCGTCTGCCAAGTCTTTTGCTTTCGTAGTGAGTGATTTTCGTGTGCAAGTTCGGTACTAGTCCCTCTAGGATTTTCCAGGTGTATATAATCATGTATCTCTCCCGCCTGCGTTCCAGGGAATACAGGTTCAGGAACCTCAAGCGCTCCCAGTAATTGAGGTGTTTTATCTCCGTTATGCGCGCCGTGAAGGTTCTCTGTACATTTTCTAGGTCAGCAATTTCACCTGCCTTGAAAGGTGCTGTTAGTATGCAGCAATATTCCAGCCTAGATAGAACAAGTGACCTGAAGAGTGTCATCATGGGCTTGGCCTCCCTAGTTTTGAAGGTTCTCATTATCCATCCTGTCATTTTTCTAACAGATGCGATTGATACAATGTTATGGTCCTTGAAGGTGAGATCCTCCGCCATGATCACTCCCAGGTCTTTGACGCTGGTGTTTCGCTCTATTTTGTGGCCAGAATTTGTTTTGTACTCTGATGAAGATTTAATTTCCTCGTGTTTACCATATCTGAGTAATTGAAATTTCTCATCGTTGAACTTCATATTGTTTTCTGCAGCCCACTGAAAGATTCGGTTGATGTCCGCCTGGAGCCTTGCAGTGTCTGCAATGGAAGACACTGTCATGCAGATTCGGGTGTCATCTGCAAAGGAAGACACGGTGCTGTGGCTGACATCCTTGTCTATGTCTGATATGAGGATGAGGAACAAGATGGGAGCGAGTACTGTGCCTTTTGGAACAGAGCTTTTCACCGTAGCTGCCTCGGACTTTACTCTGTTGACGACTACTCTCTGTGTTCTGTTAGTGAGGAAATTATAGATCCATCGACCGACTTTTCCTGTTATCCCTTTAGCACGCATTTTGTGCGCTGTTACGCCATGGTCACACTTGTCGAAGGCTTTTGCAAAGTCTGTATATATTACATCTGCATTCTTTTTATCTTCTAGTGCATTCAGGACCTTGTCGTAGTGATCCAATAGTTGAGACAGACAGGAGCGACCTGTTCTAAACCCATGTTGCCCTGGGTTGTGTAACTGATGGGTTTCTAGATGGGTGGTGATCTTGCTTCTTAGGACCCTTTCAAAGATTTTTATGATATAGGATGTTAGTGCTATCGGTCTGTAGTTCTTTGCTGTTGCTTTACTGCCCCCTTTGTGGAGTGGGGCTATGTCTGTTGTTTTTAGTAACTGTGGGACGATCCCCGTGTCCATGCTCCCTCTCCATAGGATAGAAAAGGCTCGTGATAGGGGCTTCTTGCAGTTCTTGATGAACACGGAGTTCCATGAGTCTGGCCCTGGGGCAGAGTGCATGGGCATGTCATTTATCGCCTGTTCGAAGTCATTTGGCGTCAGGATAACATCGGATAGGCTTGTGTTAACCAAATTTTGTGGCTCTCTCATAAAAAATTCGTTTTGATCTTCGACTCTCAGTCTGGTTAGCGGCTTGCTAAAAACTGAGTCATATTGGGACTTGAGTAGCTCACTCATTTCCTTGCTGTCATCTGTGTAGGACCCATCTTGTTTAAGTAGGGGTCCAATACTGGATGTTGTTCTCGACTTTGATTTGGCATAGGAGAAGAAATACTTTGGGTTTCTTTCGATTTCATTTATGGCTTTTAGTTCTTCCCGCGATTCCTGACTCCTATAAGATTCCTTTAGCTTGAGTTCGATGCTTGCTATTTCTCTGACCAGTGTCTCCCTACGCATTTCAGATATATTGACCTCTTTTAGCCGCTCTGTTATTCTTTTCCGTCGCCTGTAAAGGGAGCGCCTGTCTCTTTCTATTTTACATCTACTCCTCCTTTTTCTTAGAGGAATAAGCCTTGTGCATACATCGAGTGCCACCAAGTTAATCTGTTCTAGGCATACGTTGGGGTCTGTGTTGCTTAGTATATCTTCCCAGCTTATATCGGTTAGGACTTGGTTTACTTGGTCCCACTTTATGTTTTTGTTATTGAAGTTGAATTTGGTGAATGCTCCCTCGTGACTAGTCTCATTATGTCGGTCTGGGGATCCACGCATACATGTCTGAACCTCAATTATGTTGTGATCTGAGTATATTGTTTTTGATATGGTGACATTTCTTATCAGATCATCATTGTTAGTGAAGATGAGGTCTAGTGTATTCTCCAGTCTAGTAGGCTCTATTATTTGCTGGTTTAAATTGAATTTTGTGCAGAGATTTAAAAGCTCGTGTGAGTGTGAGTTTTCATCAGAGCTGTCTCCTGGTGTTATTACTGCAACAATATTATTTGCTATATTCCTCCATTTTAGGTGCCTTAAGTTGAAATCCCCCAGGAGCAAGATGTTGGGTGCAGGAGCTGGAAGATTTTCCAGACAGTGGTCAATTTTTAACAGCTGTTCCTGGAATTGCTGGGATGTTGCATCCGGAGGCTTGTAGACTACCACAATGACTAGGTTTTGGTTCTCGACCTTTACTGCTAAAACTTCTACTACATCATTTGAGGCATTTAGCAGTTCTGTGCAAACAAGTGACTGCAATGTACAGGCCAACCCTCCCCTTTTGCCTGTTCACTCTGTCACATCTGTATAGGTTGTAACCTGGTATCCACATTTCGTTGTCCAAGGTTCTCAGCGCGAACGAAAAATTTTTCCGAAAAAATTCACAAACTGAGTTAAACTTATAGAAAAATAGCTTAACTCTCTGGCAACACAATGGTACCAGAATCATTGTTCTACGACATTCCTACAAGGAATTATGGTCATTTAAATACACCTAGGGTTACGTCACCACCCGCGGCAGGTGTGCTCACCTGTCGTCAATTTATTTTTTTTTTCCGTTTTTTTTTCGTGTATTTATTGTATTATTCTTTCTAAGATAATAATTGACGATTTGGCATCATAATACATTGGGCGGGACTTATACGTAGAGTTCCAACCAACCAGGAACCTCCCGACACCATTTTGCTGACGTCATGGAAAATTCCAGTCTCGGGGTGGCCGGGG
The DNA here is from genome assembly GCF_038502225.1 of Cherax quadricarinatus. NCBI lineage: Eukaryota > Metazoa > Arthropoda > Malacostraca > Decapoda > Parastacidae > Cherax > Cherax quadricarinatus. The sequence continues at coordinate 320,502 of NW_027195050.1, forward strand.
AATATGGCTAAATATAACGCTATTATAGCTTCTACGGCTTATTTATCTATCACAATTGATCTAATATGACATAATAAACAATATAAATAACAAAGAAGTATGGTAAATACTCCAGAATGAATAATATATGGCATATTCCCAGAGCGCTCCATCGGGAATAATAGATTCCCATTCTCAGAGAGGGGCTTCCATTCTCTTTCTCTCACCTCCAGGGTCCTTATATTAAAGAAAACGAACATGGTTAACTATGATATACACTCGTAATGCAGTATAAGACTGAGAAAAATGTTATTTTCTCGAAAAAAAAAAAAAAAAAGGTGGTCCGGCTGTTTCGCGGATTATCTCGGAAGTAAGTTATTCACATATATGAGCAAGTACCTTCGTTAATAATAGCAGGAATGTAATGAAATTCACAGAGAACATAAAGGAAAGATTGTTTTACAAGCTAGCGGTTTGATTTTTGAGATATCATAATTTGTTTTTGATTTATGTGAGGGCAAAAGTCAGATATTTGGCTGAAAGTCAAAAACCATACAAAATTTGTTTTTTTTAAGAATGAAGAAAGGATAAATTACAGAACATCTAACCGCTAGAGATACAGTTTAGCATTGTTTTATGCGTAGATAATGCCAAAACAACTTCTCCAAGTCCCATGTCGAAGTTACTATTCAATATGTATGATTATTAGTAAATAATTTTTTTCTCAGTTGTTTTTTGAGCTATCTTATTGAAACTTGGTCACATTACTATTGAAAGGTGCTTCTTTACGTACAAAAAAAAAAATGAAAGAAATCGAACGAAAAATAAAAAAGTTCATGTGTTGACCTTGATATCCCCCTTTATGTGGGTCTCAGTGAAAGCCGCGAACATTGCCTTTGCCTCTGCAAGCAGTCCACGGATGAAAGGTATTTTGTTGTTTGTTGCTGGCTTTAGACCCTGTATATTTGCAAAGAAGAATGTCATCGGACTGGTGGTATTGTTGGTACTGGGGGGGGATTTTTTTTCCGGCATTAGTATCTGTATCTGTTGGTTTGGAGTGGAGGCCATCGACTGTGGTTCCACTCCAGGAATGACTGGATTTGGTGTACGATTTCTGCCATTTCCTGCCAGTTTTTTCTCCTTCCTGGCACTAAAAAACCTCTCCCTCTTGAGTGGCTGTGGCTACCCACGTTTTCCCATGGCCTGGATGTTTTGTATCTTTTTGTACCCTTTAGATGGTGTGCCTGGCATTAAGTTATAGCACAGTCTTTCCTGTACTGAAGAGGTACACATTTCAGGGTGAAAAAGCTTACAGGAAGGGAGTTTGCATTTTCCTGTTGTCATATGGGCATGGCATTTTCTAGGGTGGTCATAGTTGCACGTCCCGTCTGTTTTTCCAGATTTCCCATGTCTGCAGATACCAAGTGCATAGCATGTGCACAGGCTTAGTTTCCGTTTGCCTTGGGTTTCTGTGACTGTATTCCCTGTTGGTGCATGTTTCCCTGTCTTATTCCTCTCCTCTCTAGCACCAACAATGGAGCTCCCACCAGTTGTTTTTGGTAATATATCCTCACTATAGCTAGTGGAATCCTCTTGTTTGCTATTTCCTGTGGTATTTCTAGTTTGCAATATTGGTTTTATCTTATCTTTGACTACACTTGTTTCCCCACTACGGCTCCTGTCCCCTATGAGGTCATTTATATGTATTCCTTCCTGCGTATAATTCCCGACTACCTGGACAAAATCTCCAGCTTCACCATTACTGTCACCCAGGACAGCACCTCCAGCTTCACCATTACTGTCTCCCAGGACAGCACCTCCAGCTTCACCATTACTGTCTCCCAGGACAGCACCTCCAGCTTCACCATTACTGTCTCCCAGGACAGCACCTCCAGCTTCACCATTACTGTCTCCCAGGACAGCACCTCCAGCTTCACCATTACTGTCACCCAGGACAGCACCTCCAGCTTCACCATTACTGTCTCCCAGGACAGCACCTCCAGCTTCACCATTACTGTCTCCCAGGACAGCACCTCCAGCTTCACCATTACTGTCTCCCAGAACAGCACCTCCAGCTTCACCATTACTATCTCCCAGGACAGCACTATCAGCCCCACATTTACTGACTACCAGGACATCACCTCCAGCCTTACAGTTTCTGACTACATGGCCAGTATCAAGGGCAGTACCATTCAGCCCAGACTTTTTATGTTCCCATCTGTTGTAGAAAGCTTCCAGGTTGTCTATGAAAGCAGCTTTGATGTTATCCTCTTTTAATACCCTTGTAATTTTAGTCCACAGATTTTCCTCATTTGGGCATACCCAAAAACACTTCCCTGTTTTAATACTGCTTGTAGCTAGTTCTTGGATATCTGCACAAGGGACGTGACACCAATTTCCACAAAAATGACAATTTATCCATGTGGAAGCCCGTTTGTTTGATTGACTGCAGACTACACAGAGCTTCATAATGATTTGAGTGGTTGATTTACTGTAATTCTACTAGCAACCTCTTGAATACTCTATTAATAACCTCCTTAAATGAAGCTCTAGCTATTTGTATTTCTATTTCTAACTAATTGGACAGCTTACCGTGTACGTTCCTGATTTATATTTATTGTTTGTGTTTGATAAGGGCGCCTACAACCCCATCCGTTTACAGTCTGCTTTATTGTCCAACGAATCCGTTTGAAACCAGTCAAGGGTTCGGACCATCAAGGGTTCGGACCAGTCGAGGGTTCGGACCAGTCGATCTGATCTGATCAGTGGGTCACTTATTTAAAACATACTAGTCGGTGATTTGGGCTAACACATGAAGGATCTACTTGACATTATCTACCCGAGTAATATGTGATTTGATTGATACAAAAGTATAACTTGCGTGTTGAAGAGCCGGTGATTTCTGGCAGCTCCTACAATGACGAACGGTCGAGTCTCAACCCTTGTTTATCAATCGCTGTATCTAGCTTTTCTAGTTTTTTTTTTCGTCTCCACCACAATAAATGCTATATTATCTACCTAGACATCTGATACATTTGTCAAGTTCTTCCAATATTTCAACTTTATCATCCCATGAATTGTATGCATTGCAATTCTTAGAAAAATGAGTACCCTTGCAGAAGAGACAATCTCTCTTTTCTTGATTGGTTTCTTATTAAGTGGCCTACTCTTAGCAAGGCAGTTATTCTTCTTTGTTGAGAATCACTATTTCTGATTCCTGCTACTTGATTTGTGCCTGTGCAACTCTTTTTAGGAGATGAATTTTGATTAATAACATTGGGATAATTTTTCCCTTTGTGAAACTTGACAGATACCTCAGAGTTATTATGTGTTGCATCTTTAAAATGAGTTGGTTGGCTGAACAATTAATTCTTGTAGACCTAGTCTTATTTCCTCTAGACCAAAATAACCTTTGTGATAATTGTTCGAGAAAACCATTCAAGTGTTTTACAGCTTAATTTATTCTGTACAGTGGCACTCAATAACCAGTCTGATTCCTTCAGATTATATTTATTACTTAAAGTTTTGAGAGTGCTCTCCAGTTTAACTCTAAACTGTTGTGAACGTTTGTAAGTGTGATCTGGAGTTTTTATTAAATTAGCAATGATAGATACTAGATCCAACCTACTTTGTTCTATGTTGCCATAAGTGACCTTCAACAAGTCAACTGCTTCCTTGTAAGAATCATCTACATTGGGAAAGGCTTGTATGAGCACGTGAGCATCTCCTCTTATCTGCCCGTTGAGGTAAAATAATTTAGTAACACATGCTATATCACTCCTATCACTCCTAGCTGCTTTAAAAATTGACCAAAACTTCTCCCAGTTTTCTCCAGGATTAAATACAGGTAAACATAATTCTGGGAGTTTTGGCAAAGACATCTTATTTATTTGTATAGGTTGACTAACTGTCTGGGTTACACCTTTTAATTTATTCAACGACTGACTTTTACAAGAAAGAATTTTTTTCTTCTAATTCATAATACTGGTTAATCATAAGATCCATTTCTGTCTCATCTGCACAATTTGCTAACAAATCTCCTTCACATTTTTTTTAAATAATTTGTATGAATCATATCTATTCCCTAAATCATCTAAATACATTTTTAAATCATCAGTATTCACAGTTTCCTGATTCATTAATTCCAAACATTTATTGTATGCCTTTGTTACATCTCCCTTTCTAGCCTGTAATGTTGTTTTCTTAGCTCTAAATTCCTTGGGTTTGTCATCTACATTAATTTCCTCATTTTCACCCATTGTGCAAAATATTAAATTCAACTTAATAAATAACACTGATTATGTACTTAATTATGCACTTTATAAAGGTGAATATTACAACTTACCCTTGAATAAATCCTAGCTACACTTGAGCTTAGCAAAATTATTATTGTAGTAATTATAATCCACTACACAATTAAGTAAATTTGTGAACCCAATATCCACTTCCTTCAGTCATGTCACTTATAATTATTAAGTAATTAATTCACTAATTAATGACTTCACTAATTACATCCGGTTCGAACAAGGACCAATGGTCAACTATGTGGAATATTAAAATTATCTGGATGAACCTCATAAGATACATACTAGCAACTGGTAACAAAGATAATATTCTTTATCAAGGTTACAGAGACATAGGAATTTAAGGACATCCTAGGTCGCAAAAAATGTCCTCCTTCGATACCTACTCCATTCATATCTCCACAAGTCACTCTGGACATATATTTCAAATGAAATACACATCACAAGAAATTCTTGGAAATCATTAATATAAATATGTGGACTGTAAAATTTAGTTAATGAATATATATATGTTTATATATCAGAAGGAGAATTTATATTAATACCACTCACCAATTTGTCTGGAGATTACTTGGTGTGTTACACATAAACCCTGCCTAAAATATGAAGAAAATACTGGCCAGAATTTCATCATAAATATAAACATGACCTAACTGGGATTCCCTGATTGTCCTGTCCACTCGCCTTCTTTTCACGTTCTGCAGAACTGTAATTCCAACAATTTCTGCTCCTATTTAAGGGGTTTCAACCACAATTTAACCTCCAGAGCGACGAAATTTATTCACGTTTCACTAGCGTGTCTTAGCCCATTCCCAAAACAATGGCGTCTCCCTTCCCAAGCGACGCTAACACACTGTCGCTGGTTCCTTTTTATTTACAAATTAATTTTTATTAACTACAATGTATTTCACTAATTTACATACAAAATACACTGTATTTTCGGAAAATATACAGTATTTTATACAGGTCTTATGAAAACCCTGAATGATCTTCGTCAAGTTTCCAGTTATTTTACTACCCTCCAACCTCCACAGATAGTGCTGGTGAACCAGAGCAGTACACTGCACGCCACTTATGGCAATCTGGTGATCAACAAAAAAGACGGGAAATACACACTCAACAGCCTCGGCGACTACCAGGGCAATTCAGGTGAGCACCGACACGTAAACCTGCCTCTCTTCCTCCAAAACAATGCGAAGTATAGCAAGTGAAGAATGCTCTGCTTGGTTTTATGGGGGTTCAGCTTCGAAGATGAGATATATTAAGAAGAGGTTTTTGTGAGAGGAGTGTCATGAAGGTGAAGGTGGGAAAGAGGCAGGGCATGAACCAGCTGCTGTGAGTTTTGGGTCTCGTATTTTGCTAAACTGTATATACGACTCGTTATGATTCAATCTGGACAGGCAGCAATGATCATAAACGTGTGACACTCACCTCAGGTATCTATGATTACACTTAGTACTGATTTTGTACAATCTAAAGTGAATGGATCCTGACTTTTTCTCTCTTGGTGAAGAAATAGGAAGTAACTCTGTTGTTGCGCATTACAAAGATTCACTCACATTGTGTGTTAAGTTGTTAATTTGTATGCACATGTTGTAAATACAAACGTCAGAAGTGTTTTCTCCAAGACAACTAGCGCGAGGTCTGAAGCATAACTCAGTATCCTTGTACCTGTTTAGAAAAAAAATTAGCCTTGTTTATATAATTAGTATATCTAAAAAGGAGAGCTCAAGACTCTAGTCTGTAGATTTATAATTTCTATAATATAACTGGAGTTTTGTTTCTGGAAGTTATTCTAATTCTAACCTACTGATATTCCTGAAGCCAGACTAGAAGGTGGTCGAAAACTTCTTTGCATATCACGAGGAAGAAAATTACGATTGCATTGGCTTGAAATTCTTTGTAGGGTTGATGAAGATTACTACACTGAAGGACCTGACTGAACAGTGACAACAGTCTTTCTTACAGAAGCCTTTCGTAAAACCGAAGATGTATTGGAGCAGGACAGCCAAGATTCCAATGCTGCCGTTTTATTTATGTATCTCCGATCGACTTCAAATTTTCAACTTTTGCGTGTGGTAACATTGACGATTTCCTGCAAAAACTTGTATATTCACGTTTCCAATTACCAAAGTTAGTTGTGCCACCTGAGCGGCATGTTTATTATGCACCCTCTCCAGTCAGATGTGAGCGGTAGCGCAAAAGAACAGTATTACAGAGGTCACAATGGATCTTTGACAGACCCCACCGTGGAAATGGCTCGAATAACCTCCAAAACCTTCAGTGGATAGCTTTAAATATAACAAGAAAGGTGTCTCCTAATTAGACAACGGCAGAGGTTGACCTATAAGTGTGTATGTACAAATCTGACCATAGTGAGATTTTATATTCCCGTTATATCGCATTAAGTAGAAGGTATAACGATACTAACAATGTGGATTAAAGAAACCAAGTCCACAAACTAAGAGCATCTTTGTTGGAAATGCTTTATTTCTTGGACGTTGGTCACTCCTAATGATACAAAAGAATAAGAGAGTGCAGTATATAGAGAGAAAACATGTCACTGGTGAAAATCAAGTAAAGGCTTTGTGAGGGAAAAGTTCAATAGATAGGAGTAGCGATATAGTAACAATAGTTTCATTGCCGGCTACTAGTTAAGGTAGGGTAAGTCAAGCTCCTGTTTTTCCCGCCTTTTTTCCTCCTCCCTGAAAGTGATAGTTTGACTGCCGGCTGCTTGTTAAGGTAGGGTCAGTCTAGCTCCTGCTATCCCTTCCCCTCCCTCTTCCCCCACCCCGAAAGGTGACGTGTGGGGCTCTGGTCAAACAGTAAATCACTCGATTCACAGCTCCCAACACTACTGTAAGTACATGCCTGCCTTGTATTCTAGTGGATTTATTGGTTGAAAGCTTCACTTTCGACCAATAATAAACTTAGTCCTTTCAGTCTTGCTCCAGGTTGACTGTTGTAATAATCACCACATCTTTTGGGTATTGTACTTGCCATGGAGAGTGATTTTTAAGCAGTGGGTAACCTGTCTATCTTTTCAGCTTGGATGACAGAGAGGGTCACCTGTCAATCAACGAGAAGAACAGGAGACTGACTAACGTCCTGGAGACGTCCCATTTTGGATTTAATTACCTGTGCACCTGTATGAAATTGCAGGACGTAACCCCACATCATTGCAGCGGTAAAGAACCTGCTTTCCTGTCATCGGGATACTACTCACGGCGATACTCTGCGAAGAACTAGCCAGTGGTGGTCACCAACACCTGAGACCCCCCCCCCTACATCAGCAACGGCTACGATTTCAACAACAGTGTCACCAACACCAGACACCCCTATATACATGTATATTAGCGTTGAATTCAGTTATCATTTATATTTTTCATTTTTCATTTTCTTTAATGTAGGATTAATATTTCATATTTAAGTGTTTCATATTTTATATTTTCTATATAATAAAGTGTTTATGTTTGTCTGTTATTTCTTTTTCTATTCACTATTTTTCCTGAGGAGGAGCCAGCCTTGGTAATACTGTCTGAAGTTGATACAGGGCTGAGTAAGCCTTCACAAGTGGCGACCTTGCCAGGATCAACTCTACTGAATCAAGATTCAACTCAATCTCGAATCTACCATTGGAACTTCAACGCCGCATACCACAGACGGTTACCACCAGCCATGAGTAATCATTCTCTATGGTAGGACTATGGTACAGGTATTTAAAAGATTTGGTGATTGCTATAGTCTCAATTTATTGTAAGTCAAGTCAGGCAGGATATAATAGTTAATTCTGCTACCTTTCATGTGAGCTTGAAACACTTTGGAGGATTAGACTCTAGGGACCCGAGATTTTCCAGAGACAACTTGTTTCATTGAGCTCTTTATTATATCAAGGGAACTGTCATAGGACACTCTTGATTTGTTGGTGAGAAGATTGGATGGTCAAGTGACCCCATTCTACTTATTGTTTGCTCGGAGCTGGCATAGAACCCTTCGTTTTAATTAATACATATGGTTTAATTGAAGCAGGGATCGAGCCCTCTGGTTTATTTACAGTTAGAGCAGAGCAGGAATTGAACCCTCCGTTTTCTTTAATATCCTTTTCATTTCCCCTGATAGTTTAAGTTATTCTTGCAAGTATGGATGAATACCAGTTTTGGATGAATGCTGGAAGTAAGTTAGGAATAACAGGGAAAAATTTAGAATCTTTCATTAGTGCTAAGATCCAGGAAAGACTTGAAAGAGAGAGAATTGAGAGAGAAGAAAGACAGTTAGAAAGGGAAAGAGAAGAGAAAAAGGAGAGAGAGAATCGAAAGAGAAGACAAAAAGGAGCGTGATAGACTTGATCGTGAGGAGAGAGCTAGAGTACGTGAGGAACAGGTTAAATTAAGGGAACTTGAGGAAAGAGCAAAGGACAGAGAATATGAGTTAAGGGAGAGAGAAAAGGATCGCGAGCTCGAACAAACTCGCCTTGAATTAGAGAATAAAAAGTTAACTTTCTCACAACAGCAATTAGATGAAGGAGTAATGGAACAATGTGCAGCTAGTGCACATATTCCAACACCTAATTTACCTCCCTTCACAGAGGGGGAAGACATAACTTCATACATTATCAGGTTTGAAAATACCGCTACCCTCTGTGAATGGCCTGCTGACACATGGGCTACTAGGTTAGGAATGTTATTTTCTGGTACTGCTTTGAATATCTATGCTACTTTGCCACAGGATATTATATGTAATTATAACCTACTGAAGAAGGCAATCCTTAAAGCATACCAAAAAACCACTAATTCTTACAGGAAAGATTTCAGGTATGCCACCTTACAGCCTGGCCAGAACTTTCAACAGTTACAGGTAACACTCTTTCGTTTGTTCGACTTTTGGATAGAGAGTTCAGGAATTGATCCCAGTTATGAATCTCTTCGAGACTTCATGGTTGCTGACCAGTTCCTGACAGCTCTTCCTCACCAGATACGAACATTCATTAGAGAACGTAACCTGATTAAAGCTGAGGAAGTTGCTGAGGCTGCTGACCTGTATGCTGAGGCTCACAATTCCTATAAAGACCTAAAGGGATCGAACCCTAAGGGCAAGGGTTCATCAGACCTTAAGAAATCAAAGCCTCTAGTGGAAAGTAAAGTTACTTCTTTTATTCCTGTTTGTCATTTGTGTGGTGTTAAGGGACATAAACGTCCAGATTATCCTTCTAAGAAGATCCAAAAAGTTGGAAGATGTTTTAAAGACTGTAATGACCAAGCACCCTTCTGTTCAGGAACAGTTAATGGACTTAATGTATCTACCATTTTACGAGACACTGGATGCACATGTATAGTCATTTCTGATAAGCTGTTCCCTAACCTTAAAGCAACTCATTCCTCTGCTATACTTTCAGACTACTTGGGCCTTACAGACACTTTTCCTACCATCCGTTGTTACATTAGGTCTAAATGGTTCACAGGTTGGTCTGAAGCCGTACTAGCTCCCATCACTTCTTGCTCCGTACTAATAGGTAATGTAAAAGGTGCCATTCTTCCTTCTGAGGTTGACCTTTCATCACCAAAGATGGACATAGGTGTTTCAGATCCTCTTCCTGTAGAGTCGGAGAAGTCCCTCGAAAGTTCAGATGAGACAATGTCTCGTGAGATTCATGTAGGATTAAAAACCAGTGATGCTACTCTCGAAAGCGAGGTAGTAGGATCACCGGTTCACTTGTTAGATGAAAGTGAAGATATCACCTCCGATACCATAAATGTCTTGACTAGGGCTCAGACCAAAGCCCAGGCTTCTCCTACTGTCCATCCTTTGATTTTCCCTGACTTTAAGCCTTTAGATATATCGAAGGACTCCTTTGTCAATTTACAACGTAATTGCCCTTCTCTTCAGAATTGCCATAATGCCGCTAAACAAAATCAAGTTATCCAAAGGAAAAACTTTTCATATAAATTTGAATATATAAAAGGTATCTTGTACAAGTCAGTATTCAAATTAAATTCAGATGACATAGACTATTCCATCTTAGTTGTTCCAAGTCAATGCAGAGAAACTGTCCTTAAAATGGCTCATGACCTGCCAGTGGCCGGACATTTCTCGCATCGTAAAACCTTAAATAAAATTAGGGAAATCTATTTTTGGCCAAAAATGTCCTCAGATGTCACTACCTATTGTAGATCGTGTAAAGTTTGCCAACTGTCATCCTCCCGAGGTACCAGGCAAGTACCTATGGTCAAAATGCCAGTCTTTACGGTACCTTTTGAAAGAGTAGCTATTGACATCGTTGGTCCTTTATCTCCACTTTCATCTGGGGGACATAGATATATATTAACATTAATTGATTATGCTTCGAGTTTCCCTGAAGCCGTTCCCTTAAAGACTATAACTACTACAGAGGTGGCTGAAGCCCTTTTGTCCATCTTCTCCAGAGTGGGCATCCCTAGAGAAATTTTGTCTGACCGTGGGACACAATTCACATCTGACTTAATGCAACATCTATACCAACTTCTGGGAGTGAAGCCTCTCTTCACCACACCCTATCATCCCAGCTGTAATGGGAGGATTGAGCGCCAGCATTCGATTCTCAAGTCCATTTTAAGGAAACTTTGCTCCCTTAAACCTAAGGAGTGGCATCGTTACCTACCCTGTGCTTTGTTTGCCATGAGGGAAGTTCCCAGTGACTCTTTGGGGTTTTCACCTTTTGAACTTCTCTATGGTAGACAGGCCAGAGGTCCATTGTCCATCCTTCATGACTTATGGACTAATGAGGAGGTAAATGCTGAGGTTCAGTCTTCTTACCAGTTTCTCCTTGACCTTAGATCCAAACTTGAAGAGACCTCTGACATAGTTTCGAAAAATCTAAGCTTGTCAATGGACCAGTACAAAACCTATTTTGATTCCAAAAGTCAGAGGAGAAGCTTTAAAGTAGGAGATGAAGTTCTTGTACTTTTGCCTATCAAGTCAAATAAATTATTAGTAGCATGGAAAGGTCCATATAAAGTGTTAAAAATTTGTGGGAAAGTTGACTACCTCATAGAAGTCAAGGGGAAACCTAAGCTTTATCATATCAACATCCTTAAGAAATATTACCGAAGAAATTCGGTTAACTGCCTTAATAACTTTGACTTAGTTTTTCCACACGAACTTGATAAAAGAACTGAAGAATGTAAAGTGTGCATAATTGACACCTCTAACTTAGACTATGATGAAGAACTACATGACTTGGTGACTTTTGACCACTCGGGCGCAACCAACATTAATATTAATGAATCTTTGGATGACCATAAGAGACATGAACTACTTCAATGTGTGAGTAACTTTTCAGACGTCTTTACTGATATTCCAGGTGTTACCTCCACGGTAGTCCATAAGATTGACTTATTGACGGACAATCCTATCAAACGGAAATTATACCCATTTCCAGTTCACCTTAGGGATGCATTTGACCGAGAGGTAGACAAATTATTAAAACTAAAGATCATTGAACCTTCAGTATCTGCATATTGCTCACCAGTAGTCATGGTTAAGAAGGAGGATAATTCATATAGACTTGCTATTGATTTCAGAGGCCTCAATGCTATAACTCGGTGGGATGCTGAGCCTATGCCCTTAATAGATAGCGATCTACACAAATTTTATGACTCTTCCTTCTTTTCAGAGATTGATATTGCGCAGGCATATCATCAAGTAATGTTAGATCCTTCTTCTAAGCAGTACACCGCTTTTCCTACACACCAAGGACTGATGCAATATAGAACTATGCCCTTCGGTTTGGTAACTGCCTGTGCTACCTACGTGAGACTGATGAGAAAGGTCTTTGGTAATATGCCAAATGTTTCAGTTTATTTTGATAACATTTACGTAATGACATCTACGTGGGGCTAACATATCCAAACATTAACATCAGTTTTGCGTAGGTTACGCTCACATGGCCTCACTGCCAAGCCGAAGAAATGCTTCCTTGGGTATAACAAGATTAGATATCTTGGACTGATACTTTCTAATAACACTCTGCAGCCTCTCCCCAGTAAGATCAAAGCTTTATTAGAATTTAAATTCCCCAAAACCAAGAAGCTCATGCAAAGCTTTCTTGGTTCTGTAAATTTTTATGCACGGTTTATCCCGAACCTTACTGATCTTACAGGCATCTTATCAGACTTCCTTAAAAAGTCTGTGAAGGAACCTCTTGAACTTTCCGACGTAGCTCGGGAAAAGTTTAATGAGATTAAAAGTATCTTTTCGAAAGACCCTATACTTAAGATTCCAGATATTAATAAAAGATTTTGTTTAAGAACTGATGCCTCCAATACTGGCTTAGGTGCAGTGTTACTACAATACCATAATGGTACTCCCTTCCCTGTATGCTTCCTAAGTGGGAAACTCCTTCCCGCAGAAACGAGATACTCCACCATAGAAAAGGAATGTTTGGCCCTTGTGTGGGGTATCTCTAAACTTAAATTTTATTTGCTGGGAAAAGAATTCATTTTAGAAACGCACCACAATCCTTTGATATACCTAGAAACTTTTAAGGGAACCAACAGTCGCCTCTTGAGGTGGACATTGGCACTCCAGGCTTTTAAGTTCCATATTGTGTATATCAATGGTTCATCCAATTATTTCTCTGACTGGTTAAGTCGTGACAGTCAGTAGAAGATTTGTTGCCTTACGCGACTTCCACATGTTAGAACTTTTTCCTCGCCTATTCTTCTTATACTCCTTGACTATAAGTCTTGGTATGGGGGAGAGTGAGAGAAAAGTTCAATAGATAGGAGTAGCGATATAGTGACAATAGTTTCATTGCTGGCTACTAGTTAAGGTAGGGTAAGTCAAGCTCCCGCCTTTCTTCCCCCTCCCCGAAAGTGATAGTTTCATTGCCGGCTACTAGGGTAAGTCAAGCTCCTGTTTTTCCTGCCTTTTTTCCCCCTCCCTGAAAGTGATAGTTTGACTGCCGGCTGCTTGTTAAGGTAGGGTCAGTCTAGCTCCTGCTATCCCTTCCCCTCCCTCTCCCCCCCCCCCGAAAGGCGACGTATGGGGCTCTGGTCAAACAGTAAATCACTCGACTCACAGCTCCCAACACTACTGTAAGTACATGCCTGCCTTGTATTCTAGTGGATTTATTGGTTGAAAGCTTCACTTTTGACCAATAATAAACTTAGTCCTTTCAGTCTTGCTCTAAGCTAACTGTTGTAATAATCACCACATCTTTTGGGTATTGTACTTGCCATGGAGAGTGATTTTTAAGCAGTGGGTAACCTGTCTATCTTTTTAGCTTGGATGACAGAGAGGGTCACCTGTCAATCAACGAGAAGAACAGGAGACGGACTAACGTCCTGGAGACGTCCCATTTTGGATTTAATTACCTGTGCACCTGTATGAAATTGCAGGACGTAACCCCACATCATTGCAGCGGTAAAGAACCTGCTTTCCTGTCATCGGGATACTACTCACGGCGATACTCTGCGAAGAACTAGCCAGTGGTAGTCACCAACACCTGAGACCCCCCCACTACATCAGCAACGGCTACGATTTCAACAACAGTGTCACCAACACCAGACACCCCTATATATATTAGCGTTGAATTCAGTTATCATTTATATTTTTAATTTTTCATTTTCTTTAATATAGGATTAATATTTCATATTTAATCGTTTTATATTTTATATTTTCTGTATAATAAAGTGTTTATGTTTGTCTGTTATTATTTCTTTTTCTATTCACTATTTTTCCTGAGGAGGAGCCAGCCTTGGTAATACTGTCTGAAGTTGATACAGGGCTGAGTAAGCCTTCACAGGCTTCAGGTTACCTAACAGCCGTGTCACTTAGAGAAGAATGTCATCGCCTATCAGATTTGGAATCTTTGTTGATCACGTCTTCTTTGTTTTTATATCTAGTTTATATATTTATTCTAGTATCCAGTTTATATATATATATATATATATATATATATATATATATATATATATATATATATATATGTATATATATATACATATATATGTATGTATATATATATATACATACATATGTATATATATATACATATATATGTATATATATACATATATATGTATATCTATATCTGTATATCTATACATCTATATGTATCTATATCTATATATATATGTATATATGTGTATATACATATGTATATATATACATATATATGTATATATATATATATATATATATATATATATATATATATATATATATATATATATATATATATATATATATATATATGTATATGCAAAACAACCACTCTGAAAGAATAGAGAAATTCCAAGCGCTTTCGTGACTACTCACATTATCAAGGAACTATGAAAGTAAAGCATCCAAGGAAGCGATATAAGGGGTCTGGCCGGCACCTCACTATCAGATCCCACAACGGTTTAAACACCTGACGCGCGCCGACCCAACTTGGACAGGTCCTTGGCACAACTCACCCCACAAACTATTCTACCCAAGAAATAAGAAATTTTAAAGATTATTTGTCCAGTGTATTATTAAATTCTTCCCAAATTCTATTAATTATAAATGGATCTAATTTATATAAACCAAAGGAAATATTCATATTATTTTCAAAACTGCTTTTTATGAAACAAGATTCAATTATATTCCTGTCGACCATGGACAGGGATCTGATAGTGAGGTGCCGGCCAGACCCCTTATATAGCTTCCTTGGATGCTTTACTTTCATAGTTCCTTGATAATGTGAGTAGTCACGAAAGCGCTTGGAATTTCTCTATTCTTTCAGAGTGGTTGTTTTGCATATTCTGAAATCACCTGTTTACTGTGATCTTATTGCATATATATATATATATATATATATATATATATATATATATATATATATATATATATATATATATATATATATATATATATATATATATATAGATATATATATATATATATATATATATATATATATATATATATATATATATATATATATATATATAGATATATATATATATATATATATATATATATATATATATATATATATATATATATATATATATATATATATATATATCGTGCCGAATAGGCAGAACTTGCGATCTTGTCTTAAATAGCAACGCTCATCATGCCATATAGGACAAGCTAAAATTTGTGTATGCAACAATTTCGCCAAAATCATTCTGAACCTAACGAAAAAAATATATTTCACTGTGTTTGTTTAGTCTTAAATTATTGTGAACAAATCTAAATATGTTTAGTTGGGTTAGGCTATAATAAATTGTTCTTGTTATAAGAGGGTTAGGTAAGTTTTCTAAGATTCTTTTGGAGCAAAATTAAATTGTTTTACGTTAACATTAATGAAAAAAAATATACCTTTAAACGTATAACAGAAATTTTTAGAATGGACCTAATTTTAAATGAGTTCTTGCTAATTGACCAGTTTTACATATTCGGCACGACATATATATATATAATGTCGCCAAAGTATTGGTCCAGTGTGGTGAGAATGGTAAGGCACTGCGTACCTTGTTCCAAGGTTCGTAGATTCGAGTCTCCTTCAGCCAGAGATCAGTGTTTATAAATATATATATACATATATATATATATATATATATATATATATATATATATATATATATATATATATATATATATATATATATATATATATATATATATGACGTGCCGAATAGGCAGAACTTGCGATCTTGGCTTAATAGCTCATCTTGCCATATAAGACAAGCTAAAATTTGTGTATGCATTAATTTCGAGAAAATCATTCTGAACCTAACGAAAAAAATATATTTCACTGTGTTTGTTTAGTATTAATTTATTTTAGCCTAAACCAACTAAATATATTTTAGATTTTTTTACAATAATTTAATACTAAACAAACACAGTGAAATATATTTTTTTCGTTAGGTTCAGAATGATTTTGGCGAAATTATCAAATAATTCATAATACTGACAGTTGTTTGACTAAGGAGAAGGAAAACTTTTAGTGTTACATGGATATTCAACACAGTACATTGGTGATTGGTGGAATGATGAAGTAAAGGGCGTGATAAAAGAGAAAAAGGTAGCTTATGAGAGGTTTTTACAAAGCAGAAGTGTTATAAGAAGAGCAGAGTATATGGAGAGTAAAAGAAAGGTGAAGAGAGTGGTGAGAGTGCAAAAGGAGAGCAGATGATAGAGTGGGAGAGCCACTGTCAAGAAATTTTAATGAAAATAAGAAAATTGTTCGGAGTGAGTAAAACAAGTTAAGAAAGCCTAGGGAACGAATGGATTTGTCAGTTAAAAACAGAGTAGGGGAGTTAGTAGATGGGGAGATGGAGGTTTTGGGTAGATGGCGAGAATATTTTGAGGAACTTTTAAATGTCGACGAAGAAAGGGAGGCGGTTATTTCATGCACTGGTCAGGAAGGTATACCATCTTTTAGGAGTGAACATGAACAGGATGTGAGTGTGGTGGAGGTGCGTGAGGCAATACGTAGAATGAAAAGGAGTAAAGCAGCTGGAACTGATGGGATCACGACAGAAATGTTAAAAGCAGGGGGGGATGGATATAGTGTTAGAGTGGTTGGTATTTTTGTTTAATAAATGTATGATAGAGGGGAAGGTACCTAGGGATTAACAGAAGGCATGTATAGTCCCTTTATATAAAGGGAAAGGGGACAAAAGACATTGTAAAAATTATAGAGGAATAAGTTTACTGAGTATACCAGGAAAAGTGTATGGTAGGGTTATTATTGAAAGAATTAGAGGTAAAACAGAATGTAGGATTGCGGATGAGCAAGGAGGTTTTAGAGTGGGTAGGGGATGTGTAGATCAAGTGTTTACCTTGAAGCATATATGTGAACAATATTTAGATAAAGGTAGGGAAGTTTTTATTGCATTTATGGATTTAGAAAAGGCATATGATAGAGTGGATAGAGGAGCAATGTGGCAGATGTTGCAAGTATATGGAATAGGTGGTATGTTACTAAATGCTGTAAAGAGTTTTTATGAGGATAGTGAGGCTCAGGTTAGGGTGTGTAGAAGAGGGGGAGAATACTTCCCGGTAAAAGTAGGTCTTAGACAGGGATGTGTAATGTCACCATGGTTGTTTAATATATTTATAGATGGGGTTGTAAAAGAAGTAAATGCTAGGGTGTTCGGAAGAGGGGTGGGATTAAATTATGGGGAATCAAATACAAAATGGGAATTGACACAGTTACTTTTTGCTGATGATACTGTGCTTATGGGAAATTCTAAAGAAAAATTGCAAAGGTTAGTTGATGAGTTTCGGAGTGTGTGTAAAGGTAGAAAGTTGAAAGTGAACATAGAAAAGAGTAATGTGATGAGGGTACCAAGCGAGCTTGGTGCCCGGGGGTATGGGGTAACATCGCTTAGCTTCGGCTAAGTGCTCATACTTATCTTGGGTCTAGCTCCGTGGTAAAGTACTGTGGACTCTGATACAGAGTTAGCAGGTTCGAGTCCTGCTGTGGACGTAGAGACAATGTTTATATATATATATATATATATATATATATATATATATATATATATATATATATATATATATATATATATATATATATATATGTCGTGCCGAATAGGCAGAACTTGCGATCTTGACTTAAATAGCAACGCTCATCTTGTTACATAGGACAAGAGAAAATTTCTGTATGCAATAATTTCGCCAAAATCAATCTAAATCTAACGAAAAAAATATATTTCACTGTGTTTGTTTAGTATTAAATTATTGTAAATAAATCTAAAATATATTTAGTTGGGTTAGGCTAAAATAACTTGTTCTTGTTTTAATAAGGTTAGGTAAGTTTTCTAAGATTCTTTTGGTGCAAAAGCAAAATTTTTTACATTAACATAAATTAAAAAAATATATCTTTAAACGTATAAGAGAAAATTTTAGATTGGATTTAATTTTAAATGAGTTCTTGCTAATTGACCAGTTTTACATATTCGGCACGACATATATATATATATATATATATATATATATATATATATATATATATATATATATATATATATATATATATATGTATATATACTAATTCTAGTTAGTAGGTTGGTACACAGCAACCGCCCAGGGAGGTACTACCGTCCTGCCAAGTGAGTGTAAAACTGAAGGCTGTAATTGTTTTACACGATGGTAGGATTGCTGGTGTCTTTTTTTTTTGTCTCATACATATGCAAGATTTCAGGTATGTCTTGCTACTTCTACTTACACTTATGTCACACTACTCATACATGCACAAGCATACATATACACACCCCTTTGGGTTTTCTTCTATTTTCTTTCTAGTTCTTGTTCTTGCAAGGGGCTAGTAACCCCTTCTTCTGTATATATTACTAAATGTAAAAAGAGAAACTTTCGTTTTTCCTTTTGGGCCACCCCGCCTTGGTGGGATACGGCCGGTGTGCTGAAAGAAGAAAGATATATAGTAATCTCTGGCTGAAGGAGACTCGAACCTACGAACCTTGGAACAAGGTACGCAGTGCTTTACCAACCTAGCTACACTGGTCCAATACCTTGGCGCCTAGCTCACGCTAGACGTTGATCCAAAGCAGACAGCTTTCCAGCTTTCAAGCATTGTTAAAATCTCTAGTAGGCTGATGCATGCAGGGGATGAGATGAAAAGCTGTAAGCCTTCTCCCCGAAAGCTGGTTACTAGCGTGAGCTAGGCGCCAAGGTATTGGACCAGTGTAGCTAGGTTGGTAAAGCACTGCGTACCTTGTTCCAAGGTTCGCAGGTTCGAGTCTTCTTCAGCCAGAGATCAGTGTTTGTGAATATTTCGTCTGCTCTTGCGAATTCCTAGCATATATATATATATATATATATATATATATATATATATATATATATATATATATATATATATATATATATATACGTATATATATATATATATATATATATATATATATATATATATATATATATATTTATATATATATATATATATATATATATATATATATATATATATATATATTTATATATATATATATATATATATATATATATATATATTTATATATATATATATATATTTATATATATATATACATATATATATATATATATATATATATATATATATATATATATATATATATATTATATATATATATATATATATATATATATATATATATATATATATATATATATATATATATATATATATACACACACACACACACAATCATTTACCAAACTGCGGCAGGCCAGGATTCGACCCCACGACAGTGTCCCGCCTGAAGAGACAACACAACTTACGTGTCACCCTCTTCTCCTTTCTAAAATTTACTCTCATATGTTTAAAGATATATATTTTTTTAATTTATGTTAATGCAAAAATTCATAATTTTGAACCCAAAAGAACCTTAAAAACTAAAATAATACCGACGTGATAGAAAAACTGAGACATGAATACAACAAAATACGATCTTATCTGGCAACGTTTCGCCCACAAAGTTGACTCTATCATCTAGGATGACGGAATTATTTTGTCTTTGTTTTCTAAAATTTCCAGTTTCAGCACCATATAACCTCTCCATTGAATTGATAAAGTCACTGTTTGGCGAAACGTCTTCAAAATATAGAAACCCAGGTGTTGCACATATGTCATATTCATCAAAACCCGCATGTTGCACATATGTTATAATCATCAAAATCAAGGTGTTGCACATGTGTGATATTCATCAGCTTGTAGGTATTATATACAAATACTACTACCATACTTGTCTGACACATCAATGCTATGGGATCTTGGTACAAAGTTACCTCCCTCAGCCTGCTTGTTAACCTGTGGCGTAATACTTGGCTATTACTCACTTTCCTACTTCCACTTGAGGTTCAGACCATTGTGACGATACCTTCAACTGCTGCATTTCCTCTACTTCATGTATAAGCGAGCATCTTCCTGCCAATACTTCAGAGTCATCAAGAATACGGTGATGAATATCTTTATCTACACTGAGGGACTGATTACCTCCTCTCCTACTGTCCCCAGTTTCAACACCGTCAAATAGCCTCTATATTGTATTCAAGTCAATGGATGGCGAAACGTCTTGAAAATAAAGATACCACGTTTTGTACATACTGTATTTTCCGGCATACAAGGCGCACAAGCATATGTTTCAAATAAGTTATAACATAAAATTGTAAACAACTGCTAAAGAGTAACCCAGAGCCTTCCCTTGACCTGACGTTGAGCATATAAGGCGCAGGGTGATTTTCCAAGACTTTTTTTTTGTGGGGAAAAAAAAGAGCTTCTAATATGTCGGAGAGGTTCTCAAGACTCAAGACCTCAACTACCATGAGACCAATGCATTCACAACTGCTCTTCCTGTTTTCTCCAAGTTGGTCCCACGAGCGCCTAGCAGCTGGGTTAAGCCCTGACTCTTTTTCTTCGAATGTGGACACTCCTCTCAACCGCTATTCTTTGCCTATCCCGTCTTCCCAGCTCACCCCACATGGCGTCTTACCTAAACTCTCTCTCTCTCGAGAGAGAGAGAGAGAGAGAGAGAGAAAGGAAAAAGTGAGAGAGGGAGAGAGAAAGAAAAAGAATTACAAGATGTTGGAGGCCTGACTGTTATGTACAAAGCCAACATTGTCAAAGTACCACACTCGGCTGAGGAAGGAAGGAGGGAAGATCACAAAAAAACGACCTAGATGTATGTGAGGAGCTCAACATGATATTCAAAGAAGTGTTCACAGAGGAGACAGAAGGGACTCCAGAAAGACAGGCCGGGTACATCATTAAGTGCTGGACACAATACATACATCCGAGGAAGAAGTGAAGAGGCTGCTAAGCGAGCTAGATACCTCAAAAGCGACGGGGCCAGATATCATCTCTCCATGGGTCCTGAGAGAGGGAGCAGAGGTGCTGTGTGTACCACTAACAAAAGTCTTCAACACATCTGTCGAAATTGGGCGACTACCTGAGGTATGGAAGACAGCAAATATAATCCCATTTTTTTAAAAAAAAAGAGACAAACATGAAGCATTAAACTGCAAACCAGTGGCATGGAGAAGATTATCAGGAGAAGAGTGGTGGAGCACCTAGAAAGGAACGAGCTTATCAACAACAGCCAGCACGGGTTCAGGGACGTGAAATCCTATGTCACAAACCTACTGGAGTTTTGTGACAAGGTGACAGCAGTAGGACAAGAGAGAGAGGGGTAGGTAGACTGCATTTTCTTGGACTGTAAGAAGGCGTTTGACAGTTCCACACAATAGATTAGTCTAAAAGCTGGAGGACCAGGCAGGGATAACAGGAAGGACACTGCAATGGATCAGGGAATACCTGTCAAGAAGACAACAGCGAGTCATGGTGCATGGCGATGTGTCAGAGTGGATACCTGTAAAGAGCGGGGTTCCACAGGGGTCAGTCTTAGGACCGGTGCTGTTTCTGGTATTTGTGAACAACAAGATGGAAGGAATAGACTCCGAAATGTCCTTGTTTGCAGATGATGTGAAGTTGATGAGAAGAATTCAAACGGACGATGCCCCCGACCAGGCAGAACTACAAAAGGATTTGGACAGGCTGCGGGCGTTTTTCAGCAACTGGCTCCTGGAGTTCAATCCCACCAAATGAAAAGTCATGAAGATTGGGGAAGGGGAAAGAAGACCGCAGACGAAGTACAGTCTAGGGGGCCACAGACTACAAACCTTACTCAAGGAAAAGGATCTTCGGATGAGTATAACACCGGGTTCATCTCCGGAGGGGCACTGCAATAGATCAGGGAAGTATGCTGCAGCATACTTACGCCTAGCAAACCTCAGAACAGCATTCCGACATCTTAATAAGGAATCGTTCAGGACCCTGTACACAGTGTACGTCAGGCCCATATTGGAGTATGCAGCAAAAGTTTGGAACCCATACCAAATGAAGCATGTAAGGAAGCTAGAGAAAGTGCAAAGGTTTGCAATAAGACTAGTCCCGGAGCTAAGGGGTATGTCCTACAAGGAAAGGTTAATTAAGGGAAATCAACCTGACGACACTGGAAGTCAGAAGAGTTGTCAGAAAGTGGAAAAGTCTGGTAAGTGATGTAGTGGAGGCAGGATTCATACATAGCTTTAAGAAGAGGTATGATAAAGCTCATGGAGCAGGAAGAGTGACTTAGTAGCGGCCAGTGAAGAGGCGGGGCCAGGACCTGTGACTCGACCCCTGCAACCACAACTAGGGAAGTACAACTAGGCAAGTACTACCCCACTCACCAATCCCACTCAGCAACACCACCTCCCCACTCACCAAATCTACCCAGCAACACCACAACCCCATTCACCAAGCCCACCCAGCAACACAACCAACCCACTCACCAAGCCCACCCCGCAACATCACCACCCCATTCACTGTGTCCACTCAACAACACCACCACCCCATTGTGTCCACTCAGCAACACCACCACCCCACTCACCAAGCCCACCCAGCAACACCACCACCCCACTCACCAAGCCCACCCAGCAACCCACCACCCCACTCACCCAGCCCACCCAGCAACACCACCACCCCACTCACCAATCCCACCCAGCAACACCACCTCCCCACTCATCAAATCTGCCCAGCAACGCCACAACCCCATTGTGTCCACTCAGCAACACCACCACCCCACTCACCAAGCCCACCCAGCAACACCACCACCCCACTCACCCAGCCCACCCAGCAACACCACCACCCCACTCACCAAGCCCACCCAGCAACACCACCACCCCACTCACCAAGCCCACCCAGCAACACCACCACCCCACTCACCCAGCCCACCCAGCAACACCACCACCCCACTCACCAAGCCCACCCAGCAACACCACCACCCCACTCACCAAGCCCACCCAGCATCACCACCACCCCACTCACCCAACTACTCACACACAAGTATACAGACCTAAAGCACACAAAGACAAACAGAAATTTAAACTCCCTAATACAAACACAGAACAGCCCGGGAACAGCCACACACAACTCATCCACCCAGCTTTCCAACCCCAGACACAACTCATCCACCCAGCTCACCCACCCCAGACACAACCCATCAAAACAGTCAATGACCTCCCTACTTGGTGACCAAAGATCTGTTCTAAAGGACTACAGCCTAATGATTCCTGAGTGCTGTCCCTCACGGCAAACAAAAGTAGGGGAATACCGTCATCCTAGTCCTTCTGGTGGTGGGTACAATAAGCAAGTATCATGGTCTTGAGAGACTTGTAAGCCCGCTCCACCAACCCTTGACTTTCCCAGTGATAGGCTGTGGAGGTTGTCAGTCTTATGTTAAATTACCCCAGGACTGTGCGAAAATGTTTAGATGTAAAATCTGACCCAAGATCTGTCTGAATTTCCTTTAGGGATCCCAACTTTAGTAAAAAATTTCACTAGTGCTCTCAAAACCACATGTATAGTGTTAAGTAGCGGGATGGCCTCGGGGATCCTGGTAGTAGAACAGATAATAGTAAGTACTGGTTACTGCACAAATTGAGAACACACCTTCCAAAAATTCTACCTTACCATAAGCGAAATTGTGCAAATTCTATGTTTGGGATATCTGTAAACATGGAATATCAGGAAAAACAAATGTGACATGCGACTCTGAGCATCCCAAAAAATGTCGTTACCTCCTGTCTAAAGGAGTGTGTCGTTCTCCCTCCTGCAAATTCTTTCTCCCAGAAATGTGCCACTCTTCGGTCCTCCAAAAACAGTGCTACAATACCAGCTGCTCTGCATGCGATCTAAAAGGAACCAGGAGGTACAGACCTCACAAGACAAACAATAGTAGCTACAACAAACCACACTCCAAGTGATTTTTTAGTTGCAGGAAACGAAAAAAATGGAAGGAAATAGCAAAAGTAGTCCACCTTGGAGCCTTGTTGGACTGGAGGCACAGCCAGTGGCCCCCCATGGCCCTCAAGAATTACAACTACTGATGCCAATAACAAAATCCCCCCAACAAACACAGAATACAACCTCGTTTATATTTGTTATTATACAGGGCCTTAATCCATACACCAACAACAAAACATCTTTCATCATTGGTCTTCTAGAGGAGTCAAATGCGATGTTTGCAGCCTTCACAGATCACTTTGACTATGAAATATGGATAAATGGGTACAAAATTTTTAGATGCGACAGAAAAAACAGACAACAAGGGGGGGGGGGTTGGCCTGTTTGTCATAGAGCCACTCATCTGCACGAAGATGCTGAACACCACAAATGAGGTAGTTGACATTCTAACAATAATGATCGAAAACGAAAACCTAGTCATCGTGGTTGTATATAAGCCACCAGAAGCAACCTCCCAACAGTTCAAGGAACGCTACTGAAAACTGATTACTGTCTGGGAAGCCTTCCAGCTCCATCCCCAAATATCTAACTGCTTGGTGATTTCAACCTGAGGCATTCAAAATGGAAGAATTTAGCAAATAATGTTACAGTAGAAACAATCCTTGGAGGCAGCGCAGATGAAAGGTCACATACACATGAGCTACTAAATCTCTGCGATAAACACACCTTAAATCAGCAGATAGTGGAGCCAACAAGACTGGAAAACACACTTGACCTTAAATTTAACTTCACAAATAATGAGGACCTGGTAATAAACATAACAATATCAAAAACAACTAATTCCAATCACAATCTAATCGAAGTTCAGATTTGCATCTATAAAGGTGTCTTCACCAAAGACAATTTTAACAACAAGAACATCAACTGGGACCAGGTGAACCATGTCTTAAATGAAACATGTTGGAAGATATCTTAACATGGATCCAAACCAGTGCCTTGAAAGGATCAACTTCCTGGCAGCTGAAGTATGTTCAAGGCATATATCCCTAAGAAAGAAGATAAGAAATAAACTGGAGAAAGACGCACCCCCTACAGAATCGATGAAGAATCACTGAGCTCCTCAAGAACGCTAGATTATCTGATACATGGAAAGAAGCACTGACCAGGCAAATGGAAAGTATCGAACGTAAGTTAAAGGACTCTTACAGGACCCAGGAGAGACAGTAGGAGCTAATTCGATTAATGAAATTGAAAGAATTTCGAAATATTTCTTTTCATATGCCAAAAACAGGCAAATATCACATCTAGTATCGGGTCCTTGCTCAGACAAGATGGCACTTACACAGTTGACAACAAAGAAATGAGTGAGATACTGAAATCCACTAATCAGTCTGAAGATCGACAATGTAAATGATTTTTTTCATGAATGGGCCTCGAAACTCCATCAATGTATGCCATATTTCTGACATTACCCTAGCTCCGATAGACTTTGAGAAAGCCATTGACAACATGCCCCTGTACTCAGACCCAGGCATAGACTTGTGGAACTCTGTGTTCATTAAAAACTGCAAGAAACCCTTTCACGTGCCCTAAGTATACTATGGAGAAGGACCTTAAACATGGGTGAAATTCCAGTCACTTAAAACAACGGATACAGCCCCACTACTATAAACCAATATCTCTAACGTCCCACATCATATAAATCGTTGAAATAGTGCTAAGAAGCACTCTTGCAAACCACTTGGATTCCCAAAAACTGCACAATCCAGGGCAACATGGGTTTAGAGCAGGTCGCTCCTGCCTCTCGCAACAACTGGATCACTTAAATGA
This sequence comes from Cherax quadricarinatus, assembly GCF_038502225.1. Lineage (NCBI taxonomy): Eukaryota > Metazoa > Arthropoda > Malacostraca > Decapoda > Parastacidae > Cherax > Cherax quadricarinatus. Next base: position 346,359 of record NW_027195050.1, read on the forward strand.
ACTGGAAGAAAAACAGAATGCAGCTGTAATATACACAGACTTTGCAAAAGCCTTTGACAAGTGCGATCATGGTGTAATAGTGCACAAAATACGTGCTAAAGGAATAACTGGCAAAGTGCAGAGATGGATCTTCAAGTTCCTAACCAATCGAACACAAAGAATAGTTGTCAACAGAGTTAAATCGGAAGCTGCCATAGTGAAAAGCTCTGTTTCACAAGGCACAGTACTCGCCCTCATCCTGTTCCTCATCCTCATATCAGACATAGACAGAGGTGGAATCCACAGCACCATGTCATCCTTTGCAGAAGATACTAGGATCTGCATGAGACTGTGATCTATTGAGGACACGGTTAACCTCCAAGAAGATATACAACAAGTTTTCCATTGGTTGGAGAACGGAAAGCAATATGATGTTTAATGAAGACAAATTTCAACTACTCCGTTATGGAAAACTGGAGGAGATAATAACTAGAACCGAGTATACTACAAACTTTGATCATACAATAGAGCGGAAAAAATGTGAGGGACCTGGGAGTGGTGATGTCTGAAGATTCTTCTTTCAAGGATCACAAATGTGCCACGATCACAGGTGCAAAGAAAATGATAGGATGGATAATGAGAACGTTCAAAAGAAGAGATGCCAAGCCATTGATGTTCTTTTTCAAATCACTTGTTCTCTTTTTTCTGGAATATTGCTATACATTAATATCTCTCTTCAAAGCAGGTGAAATTGCAGATCAAGAGAGTATACAGAGAACCTTTATAGCACATATAAGTTCCATCAAACACCTCAGCTACTGGGAACGCCTGGAAGCACTTGACTTGTACTCGTTGGAAAGCAGGCGAGAGAGAGATATCATAATCTACACTTAGAAAATTCTAGAAGGGATGGCCCCGAATCTGCACACAGAAATCACTCCCTACGAAAATAAAAGACCTGGCAGGTAATGTAAAATACCCCCAGTGAAAAGTAGGGGCGCCATTGATACACTAAGAGAAAACACCACAAGTGTCCGGAGCTTAAGACTATTCAACAGCCTTCCACCAGGCATAAGGAGAATTACCAATAGGCCCCTGTCTGCCTTCAAGTCGGTGCCGGATCAGCCGGGCTGTGGTTCGTACGTTGGACTACTTGCGGCCAGCAGTAACAGCCTGGTTGTTCATGCCTTGATTAACAGGGAGGCCTGGTCGTGGACCGGGCAGCGGGGGCGTTGATCACCGGAATACCCTCCAGATAGACCCATCTTAGTTTTGGGTAATGGACCCACATACTCCATAACTAGCCTGATAAAAGGTTCTCCAACTGCCGCAATTGGTTTAAGTGGGGCAGGTTTATTCCCCTGATTAGGTTTTCCTCCACTTTGACAAATATGACATGATTCAGTATACTTACTCACTGACTCCCATATCTGTGGCCCGTAAAAATGTTTGGAGACCTTGCCCATGTTTATTTATACCTAAATATCCTCCCATGGGAACATCATGGGCCAAACGTAAAACTTGATACCTAAATGTCTCTGGCACAAACACTTGGTAAACTGCCTCTTATGCTCCATCACAAGGTATTCATCACAGAGTTTTTCTCATTAAAACAACTTCTGTGTAAAGAAAAAAAAACATTTAATTAGTTGGGAGGCTTTCCCCCTCGCTAACTGCCGATGATCTATTAACCTTCAGGGTATCGTCACACCCCTGGGCCTTGATCAGCTGTTCTGGAGTAGGAATCGCCACTCATATGCCAACTCGCAGACCCCCACTCAAACCCGGTCCCACCTGGGACGGTTCATCAATACTCTGAGTCTCCTGCAGGCTAGACTCCAGGAATCAATTTCCCAAACCCAAATCTTCTCCAGCATCAGAAGAATCAAGGAGAGGCATAGAAGCTTTTCCCTTTGACATTTTCCTAGTTACAGCAGACACTGGGAACAGCTCAGACACAGTAGCCTAGCTTTTTCCTTCCATACTTGTGATTCTGGGTCTCTCTAAACCAATGGTTTCTTACATTCAAGAAGACCCATCACATTATTACTTAACAGAAAGTCAACACCTTCAAAAGGTATATCATGTGTAATACGTACAGGCAGGTAATCAGACTGGTAAGCAGACTACACCCACAGTCCTAATAGTAGATCAGGTTATTCCTTTCAATACAATATCTAATCCACTGTAAGTATCTTCTGTCACTGATAATATATCCTTGCACAAGAGGGAGCATGTGCTACATCCGTCCTTTAAAGACATAATTCCTTCTACCCTACCTTCATTTTGTTGTAAAGCCACTGTGGACTTACTTGAAAAGACCTTCATCCGAAGGTCTAAAACAGCTGGCTTACCTGGTCTACTCTGAGGTAAAATTTCAATACTGGCTACCGTCTGTGTAACTGGTGTACTTACTGTGATAAAACCTAAGTCACGAATACTTAAGTACCACAAATGCTTTACAAAGAACAAAATTAACATAAATGTATAGTTTTATTTAATTTTGTGGCCCGAAGTCAGAATTAAAAGTTCAAATGTTTATTCGGACGCGTCGCACGCCACACACCAGCCAGATCAGACAGCAGACGCCGTGGGTACTGCTGATGACTGGATTTTCACGTCTGCAAGGGTCAAGGCTCTAGCTTTGTGCACACTGCAAATTAACTTCAGTCATGTAATGTACATTTTAAAGGGCTACTGTCAGGGAGGCTGGAGTGGGAATAACACCACCGATGCTACTGTCAGGGAGGCTGGAGTGGGAATAACACCACCGATGCTACTGTCAGGGAGGCTGGAGTGGGAATAACACCACCGATGCTACTGTTAGGGAGGCTGGAGTGGGAATAACACCACCGATGCTACTGTTAGGGAGGCTGGAGTGGGAATAACACCACCGATGCTACTGTCAGGGAGGCTGGAGTGGGAATAACACCACCGATGCTACTGTTAGGGAGGCTGGAGTGGGAATAACACCACCGATGCTACTGTCAGGGAGGCTGGAGTGGGAATAACACCACCGATGCTACTGTTAGGGAGGCTGGAGTGGGAATAACACCACCGATGCTACTGTCAGGGAGGCTGGAGTGGGAATAACACCACCGATGCTACTGTCAGGGAGGCTGGAGTGGGAATAACAATACCGATGCTACTGTCAGGGAGGCTGGAGTGGGAATAACACCACCGATGCTACTGTCAGGGAGGCTGGAGTGGGAATAACACCACCGATGCTACTGTCAGGGAGGCTGGAGTGGGAATAACACCACCGATGCTACTGTCAGGGAGGCTGGAGTGGGAATAACACCACCGATGCTACTGTCAGGGAGGCTGGAGTGGGAATAACACCACCGATGCTACTGTCAGGGAGGCTGGTTGACGCTTTTGAATCCAAATCATGAATAATAATAATAATAATAATAATAATAATAATAATAATAATAATAATAATAATAATAATAATAATAATAATAATAATAATAATAATAATAATAATAATAATAATAATAATAACAAATAATAATAATAATAATAATAATAATAATAATAATAATAATAATAATAATAATAATAATAATAATAATAATAATAATAATAATAATAATAATAATAATAAATTAGAATGAATTATAATATATTTGCGACCACTGTCAGCCTCAGAGTTATCTCTGAGTTACCAGACCTTGCCACGTGGAGGCCAGTGGTTCGTCTTTAAGGTCCCCCCCCCCTCGCCTTCCCCAGGTTCATGTGTCCAGGAATTCATCCGTGGGCCCCCGGATGTCTCCCCTTCCTCACTTCCCTAAGGTCAGCCTCGCCTCTCTTTCTCTCTCTGCCTTCCAGCCTCAGCTTTCCCCAGGTTCATGTATCCAGGAATCCATCTGTCTGCCTCCGGATGTTTTCCCTTCCTCACTTCCCTAAGGTCAGCCTCACCAACCTGTATTCTTGCTGTCCCCAGGTTCATGTATCCAGGAATCCTTCCGTCTACCGCCGGATATCTTCCCTTCCCCACTAACCCAAGGTCAGCCTCAACTGCATGTATTCTTGCCTTGCCCAGGTTCATGTATCCAGGAATCCATCCGTTCGCTCCCGGATGTCTCCCATTTCCCACTTACCCAAGGTCAGCCTCAACAACAACCTTCCCCAAGTTCATGTATCCAGGAATCCATCCGCTCGCTCCCGGATGTCTTCCCTTCCCCATTTCCCTAAGGTCGGCGGTGCCTTCCCCGGATCAGTGTCTCCAGGAGTCCACTTATGTCACCTCAGGTGAACTCCCTTCCCCACTTCCCCAAGGTCAGCGGTATTCTTGCCATTCCCAGGATCATGTATCCAGGAATCCTTCCGTCTACCGCCGGATATCTTCCCTTCCCCACTTACCCAAGGTCAGCCTCAACTGCATGTATTCTTGCCATCCCATGGTTCATGTATCCAGAAATCCATCCGCTCGCTCCCGGATGTCTCCCCTTCCCCACTTACCCAAGGTCAGCCTCAACAACAACCTTCCTCAAGTTCATGTATCCAGGAATCCATCCGCTCGCTCCCGGATGTCTTCCCTTCCCCATTTCCCTAAGGTCGGCGGTGCCTTCCCCGGATCAGTGTCTCCAGGAGTCCACTTATGTCACCTTAGTGGACTCCCTTCCCCACTTCCCCAAGGTCAGCGGTATTCTTGCCGTCCCCAGGATCATGTATCCAGGAATCCTTCCGTCTACCGCCGGATATCTTCCCTTCCCCACTTACCCAAGGTCAGCCTCAACTGCATGTATTCTTGCCTTGCCCAGGTTCATGTATCCAGGAATCCATCCGCTCGCTCCGGATGTCTCCCCTTCCCCACTTACCCAAGGTCAGCCTCAACAACAACCTTCCTCAAGTTCATGTATCCAGGAATCCATCCGCTCGCTCCCGGATGTCTTCCCTTCCCCATTTCCCTAAGGTCGGCGGTGCCTTCCCCGGATCAGTGTCTCCAGGAGTCCACTTGTGTCACCTGAGTGGACTCCCTTCCCCACTTCCCCAAGGTCAGCGGTGCCTTCCCCGGATCAGTGTCTCGAGGAGTCCACTTGTGTCACCTGAGTGGACTCCCTTCCCCACTTCCTCAGAGTCAGCGGTGCCTTCCCCGGATCAGTGTCTCCAGGAGTCCACTTGTGTCACCTGAGTGGACTCCCTTCCCCACTTCCTCAGAGTCAGCGGTGCCTTCCCTGGATCAGTGTCTCCAGGAGTCCACTTGTGTCACTGAGTGGACTTCCTTCCCCACTTCCCCAGAGTCAGCGGTGCCTTCCCCCAGAGTCAGCGGTGCCTTCCCCGGATCAGTGTCTCCAGGAGTCCACTTGTGTCACCTGAGTGGACTTCCTTCCCCACTTCCTCAGAGTCAGCGGTGCCTTCCCTGGATCAGTGTCTCCAGGAGTCCACTAGTGTCACCTCAGGTGGACTCCCTTCCCCACTTCCCCAGAGTCAGCGGTTGCCACCTTCAGTGACCTCGCTGCATGGAAACTTGGTCTTGTCTAGCTGGTCTACGGTAGAGACTGTCCAGGTGGGTGGAATTACTGGAGGTGACACACACAGAAAACTGCGTCCAGTAATTACACCCACCAAGACAGCCTGGACCGTAGGTCAGCTAGACGCCACCAAGCTGCCTCACAGTTCCGCCACCTCCGAGAGGCTAATTAACGTAAATTTTGGAAATCCTTTTATGTTACACTATGAAAATATACGATGAACAAGTTGTTTTTTACTTATTTAGCTGTTTAAAAGTATTTGTGAGTGTTTTATTATTGCAGATGAATACCCAAATGTTGGTTAATTTGTCCACCACCATCATAACTATGTTAAATATTACACTGCTTTCATTTTTATATATTTATTCGTCTTTTACATTTGGCACTCAAAGCCTAACAAGCGCAGAAATTGTTTTCATACACATATATAAGTATTTTCACAAATATTTATACGTTTAAACACATTCACCTTACTCATACATCATTATACATACACTTGCATACATAAAAAATCACACACAATTCCATGTACTACAAATACGCACACAACAATGTACACAGTTATCTCCTATCACTATAATATGTCTGAGATCACACATACATACACACAAACATATCACTCCAAAGCCCATCCCACGAACACTTATGTACACATACATGTGTACACATTCTCATAGACATACATGTACTCGTCCACATGATTAAACAATGTAGAAGACACAATATAAGGGAAATTTAGATATGATTATGTGCTTCAATATTCAGAATATATAAGACAAAAAAATGTTGGTTTACAGTATTTTGACAACACTCTTTGTGTAACTTGTGAATATTTAAAGATGTGACACGACTGATGCACTAGTGGAGGACTGTGTGTCATGTGTACATGTTATTATGTACACATTAAATACACGTGTTGTGTATGTGTGCCATGTGTACATGTTGTGTGTTGATGATTGTCATGTGTACATGTTGTTTGTTGATGATTGTAATGTGTACATGTGTGTAGATGATTGTCATGTGTACATGTTGTGTGTTGATGATTGTCATGTGTACATGTTGTGTGTTGATGATTGTCATGTGTACATGTTGTGTGTTGATGATTGTCATGTGTACATGTTGTGTGTTGATGATTGTCATGTGTACATGTTGTGTGTTGATGATTGTCATGTGTACATGTTGTGTGTTGATGATTGTCGTATACATGTTGTGTGTTGATGATTGTCATGTGTACATGTTGTGTGTTGATGATTGTCATGTGTACATGTTGTGTGTTGATGATTGTCATGTGTACATGTTGTGTGTTGATGATTGTCATGTGTACATGTGTGTTGATGATTGTCATGTGTACATGTTGTATGTTGATGATTGTCATGTGTACATGTTGTATGTTGATGATTGTCATGTGTACATGTTGTGTGTTGATGATTGTCATGTGTACATGTTGTGTGTTGATGATTGTCATGTGTACATGTTGTGTGTTGATGATTGTCATGTGTACATGTTGTGTGTTGATGATTGTCATGTGTACATGTTGTGTGTTGATGATTGTCATGTGTACATTATATGTACAAATTAAATACACGTGTTATTGTGTATGTGTGCCATGTGTACATGTAAATTGATGATTGTCTTGTGTACGTGTCATTATGTACACATTAATACACGTGTTATTGTGTATGTGTACAATGAGTACATGTTGTGTGTTGAATAATTTTTGTTTATATCATTTAAATTTTCTCTAAGAAAGTGCAATAAGGGTTATAATTTTTTGATGAAATAATGTGGTAAAAGATGTAAATATGTGAAGAAATTACTAACTTGAGAGACTTGTGGTTAAGATAAAGAAGATATTCAGAAGAATAAACACTTTGTTTAAGTAGAATTAATTATTAAATAACTTTCTCAATTCTCATACTTACACTTCTCTCACCTCTTTATTAATGACTTAAAAAAACATTCACCACAACAGACAAAAAATAAAAACTTTCCCTGATGAAAAAAAGAAAAACACTCGACTTGGATGATTCGATCTGTTGACAATAAGAATTTTGGCGGTGGCTGCCACAACCTGGCCAGTACGACTGTGTGTTGCCACAACCTGGCCAGTACGACTGTGTGTTGCCACAACCTGGCCAGTACGACTGTGTGTTGCCACAACCTGGCCAGTACGACTGTGTGTTGTCACAACCTGGCCAGTACGACTGTGTGTTGCCACAACCTGGCCAGTACGACTGTGTGTTGTCACAACCTGGCCAGTACGACTGTGTGTTGCCACAACCTGGCCAGTACGACTGTGTTGCCACAACCTGGCCAGTACGACTGTGTGTTGCCACAACCTGGCCAGTACGACTGTGTGTTGTCACAACCTGGCCAGTACGACTGTGTGTTGTCACAACCTGGCCAGTACGACTGTGTGTTGTCACACAACGACTGGCCACAACCTGGCCAGTACGACTGTGTGTTGTCACAACCTGGCCAGTACGACTGTGTGTTGTCACAACCTGGCCAGTACGACTGTGTGTTGCCACAACCTGGCCAGTACGACTGTGTGTTGCCACAACCTGGCCAGTACGACTGTGTGTTGTCACAACCTGGCCAGTACGACTGTGTGTTGTCACAACCTGGCCAGTACGACTGTGTGTTGTCACAACCTGGCCAGTACGACTGTGTGTTGTCACAACCTGGCCAGTACGACTGTGTGTTGTCACAACCTGGCCAGTACGACTGTGTGTTGCCACAACCTGGCCAGTATGACTGTGTTGCCACAACCTGGCCAGTACGACTGTGTGCTACTGTCTCCCAGACTGTTGTTATGTACTGTGATGTATCAATGAATGCATACTGAATGCATACTACACTACTGAATATTGTAGTGCACTATGTTGCAGAGATATATGCCACAAAGCCGGTAAGTACTGCTTTTATGTGTTTTTCACCACCATCGTTGTGTTGTGATGTGTATAAAGTCTGTCTGATACACCAGAGTTAATAACACTGTATGTAACATGTCTGGTAAATATCTGAGTAAAGACTTATTAACAGGATTCTTTTCTTAGGATTCTGTTGCTAGGATTCAAGTGTGCAAGTCTGAACGCTACTGGAAGAACAGTACTGGAAGGATTGTTACCAGAAGATTTTGGTGGGTTTATGCTGGAAATATAGTGCTGGCAGGACTCTCTTGGTAAAAGACTTTAGGTGGAGGTTCGTTTGTTACTTACAAGATGAATCAAGTCAGCTGGTATTATACGTCTGCGTGATGGTGGTGTCTCCACCGAGATTATCCTTTCAGCGATTCTTTTTTTAAGTTTCTTCCTTATGGGAAAGAGAATTTTGTCTCTTTTTGTCACATCACAAATATAATCGGTGATGTTTCCTCTAGAAAATTAATGATGGATGATTTACATGAGCGAACACAGTAGAGGGTGACAATTGTCATTCCATGGTTGTGTTCTCTTTCTTCCTCAGAAACACAGTACTCGATGAAAAGAAACCTCACAAACTTCAAATACAACGACTAATACATTCCAAGAAGTAAGGAATGGCATCAAGGCCAGGAGCTTGACACCAACTGCTAATAAAATGGTGACCAACAGAAAATTCGGTGTGCTGGACACACTAGAGTTGGAAAACAATATTATATACTTAAAACTAGGAAACACAGAACTATATGTCTTCTGGATCTTCTACATTGTGTTAACGTCTCCTCGCAGATCATAACTCTTAACTCTGGAACAAGCACCGCACTTTCTCTGAACATTCTCTAATACGTTAACATGTTCGTAGAGGTGCGGGTTATATGCTGGTGCTGCTTACTCCATAATGGACATCACATCTCTTACATTGCCCGGAATAATTCGATCGAGATTCTGGAAGGTTGATCACTGTGTCTTTCACTCTGAGGTTTGTGGCTGTGTCCCTGAGGTCTATGTTCTGAGTCCGCTAATCTTGCCTCTTCTTTAATTTTCTTAACTTCGCCCTTTCAAGGAAAGCAGTCCAAGGCCATGGAATATGGCAGGGAAAACCGTCCAGGGAGATGAAATGTGAGAGGGAAACCAACCCAGGAAAGCAGTCCAAGGCCATGGAATATGGCAGGGAAAACCGTCCAGAGCGATGGAATATGACAGAAAAACCCGCCAAAGGAGATGGAACATGACAGGAAAAAACAGTGAGACGGAATATAAAAGGGAAACCCGTCCAGGGAGACGTAATATGACAATGAAACCAGTTATGGGAGATGGAATATGACAGAAAAACCCGTGCAGGGCGATGTAATATGAGAGGGAAACCCGTCCAGAGCAACGGAATAAAACAGAAACCCGCCCAAAGCGATGGAATATGAAAGGGAAACACGCCCAGGGAGATGGAAAATGACAAGGAAACCAGTCCAGGTCGATGGAAAATGGCAGGGAAACCCATCCAGGGAGATGGAATATGAAAAGAAAACCCGTCCAGGGTGATGGAATATGACAGGGAAACCGGTCTAGGGCGATGGAATATGACAAAGAAACCCATCCAGGGAGATGGAATATGGCAGGGAAACCCACCAGAGCGATGGAATATGACAGAAACCCATCCAGGGAGATGGAATATGACAGGGAAACCCGTCGAGGGCGATGGAATGTGACAGCGAAACAATTTCAGGGCAATGGAAAATGACAGAGAAGCCTGTCCACGGTGATGAAAAATAACCGGGAAACCCGTACAGGGCGATGGAATATTGCAGAAAACCGTCCAAAACGAGGAAATATGACAAGAAAATCTGTCTACTGAAATAGAAAATGACAGGAAAACTCATCCATTACATAGAAAACGACAGAAAAACAGAAAATGAAAGAAAAACACGTCCAAGGCTATAGAAAATGAGGAGTTGTTCTGTTCAGGACGATGGAAAACAGGACAACCCGTCCAAGGCTGTGGAAGATGACAGAGAAACCCGTCCAGAGCGATGAAAAACTACAAGAAACAAATCCAGCCGATAGAACATGAGAGGGAAACCCGTGAAGGTCGATTGAAAATGACAGGGAAACCCTTCCAGGGGGACTGAAAATGACAACAAAACCCTTCCAGGTGATGGAATATGACAAGGAAACCCGTCCAGGATAAATGAAAAAATGAGAGGAACCCGCCAATGACGAAGGAAAATGACAAGGAAACCTGTCCAGGGCGAGTAAATATGAGAGAGAAACAAGTTCAGAGTTATGGATTATGACAGAAAAACAGTCCATTGTGACGGAAAATGACAGTGAAAACCCACGAAGCTTGATGGAAAATGATAAGGGCACCTGTCACCTCTCATGGACTATGACAAAGAAACCTCTCTAGGGCGAAGGAATGTGACTGGGAAACACATCCAAGGCGATGGAGTAAAAGAGATGAAATACGTCAAGGGTGACGTAAAATGACAAGAAAACCGGTCAAGGGAGATGGAATATGACAGAGAAACCAGTCCAGTGTGGTGGATAATGACAGGGATACCCGTCCAGGGTGGTGGATAATGAAAGGGATACCCGTCCAGGGTGATGGATAATGACAGAGACACCTTTCCAGGGCAGTGGATAATGACAGGGATTCCCGTCGAGAGTGGTGGATAATAACAGGGATACCTGTCCAGGGTAGTGAATAATGACAGGGATATCCGTCGAGGGTGGTGGATAATGATAATGATACCCATGCAGGGTGGTGAATAATGACAGCGGTACCCATCCAGGGTGGTTGATAATGACAGGGATACCAGTACAGGGTGGTGGATAATGACAGGAATACCCGTCCAGGGTGGTGGATAATGACAGGGATACCCGTCCAGAGTGGTGAATAATGACAGGGATACCCGTCCAGGGTGGTGGATAATGACAGGAACACTAAAGCAAGTGGTATTGTGACTATGTACGGGTTTCTCTGTCATATTCCATCTCCATGGACTGGTTTTCTACTCATATTCGATTTCCATGGACTAGTTTCCCTGTCATATACCGTTTCCATGGAAGGGTTTCCATGTCATAATCAATCTCAATGGACAGGTTTGTCTGTCATATTCCCTCTCCCTGGGCGGTTTCTGTCAAATTCCCTTGCCCTGTAAGGGTTTCCCTGTCATATTCCATCCCCGTGGACGGGTTTCCCTATCATATTCCGTCGTTCTTGACTGGTTTCCTTGTCATATTCCAACTCTCATGACGAGTTTCCCTGTCATATTCCATCTCCCTGGACGGATTCCCCTATCGCATTCCATCTCCCAGGACGGGTTTCCCTGTCATATTCCATCTCTGTGGAGGGGTTTCCCTGTCATATTCCATTTCCATCGACGGGTTTCCCTGTCATATTCCGTCGCCCTAGACGGGTTTCTCTGTCATATGCCATCGTCCGGGACAGGTTTCTCTCTCATATTTCAACGCCCTGGACGGGTTTCTTTGTCATATTCCATCGCCCTGGACGGGTTTCCCTGTCATATTCCATCGCCCGGGACAGGTTTCTCTGTCAAATTACATCGCCCTTGACGGGTTTTCCTAACATATTCAATCTCCCTGGACGGATTTACCTCTCATATTACTTCTCCCTTAACAACTTTCATGTCACATTCCATCTCCCTTAACGGGTTTTCCTGTCTTATTCCATCTCCCTGGATGGGTTTCCCTCTCATATTCCATCTCCCTGGACCGGGTTCTCTGTCACATTCCTTCCCCTTGGACGGGTTGCCTTGGTATTTTTCATCGCCCTGGACGGGTTTCCCAGTCACATTCATTCTCCTTGGACGGGTTTCCCTGTCATATTCCATCTCCCTGGATTGGTTTCCTAGTCATATTACATTTCCCTGGACTGGTTTCTCTGTCATCGCCCTGGACTGGGAAACCCGTCCAGGCCGGGAAATTGGTCAAGGCAATGGAATATGACAGGGAAACTGGTCAAGGCAATGGAATATGACAGGGAAACTGGTCAAGGCAATGGAATATGACAGGGGACACCCGTCCAGAGAGATGGAATATGACAGAAAAACCCGTTCAGGGTGACTTTATGCTCACATAACCATGGACTTTATGCTCACATAACCATGGACTTTATGCTCACATATCAATGGACTTTATGCTCACATAACCATGGACTTTATGCTCACATAACCATGGACTTTATGCTCACATAACCATGGAATTTATGCTCACATAACCATGGACTTTATGCTCGCATAACCATGGACTTTATGCTCACATAAACATGGACTTTATGCTCATATAACCATGGACTTTATCCTCGCATAACCATGGACTTTATGCTCACATAACCATGGACTTTATGCTCATATAACCATGGACTTTATGCTCACATAACCATGGACTTTATGCTCACATAACCATGGACTTTATGCTCGCATAACCATGGACTTTATGCTCACATAACCATGGACTTTATGCTCATATAACCATGGACTTTATGCTCACATAACCATGGATTTTATGCTCGCATAACCATGGACTTTATGTTCACATAACCATGGACTTTATGCTCATATAACCATGGACTTAATGCTCACATAACCATGGACTTTATGCTCATATAACCATGGACTTTATGCTCACATAACCATGGACTTTATGCTCACATAACCATGGACTTTATGCTCACATAACCATGGACTTTATGCTCACATAACCATGGACTTTATGCTCACATAACCATGGACTTTATGATCGCATAAATGTCACTGATTTCCGGATAAACATTGTAAAACATATCTTTGACTTTGTAGTGGAGACTTAACAAGGTAACGTTTTGGTAAGGGAGAAGGTAACGTGGATGTCAGGGTCAAGGTAACGTGGTTGTCAGGGTCAAGGTAGCGTGGTGGTCAGGGTCAAGGTAGCGTGGTGGTCAGGGTCAAGGTAACGTGGTGGTCAGGGTCAAGGTAACGTAGTGGTCAGGGTCAAGGTACCGTGGTTGTCAGGGTCAAGGTAACGTGGTGCTCAGGGTCAAGGTAACGTAGTGGTCAGGGTCAAGGTAACGTGGTGGTCAGGGTCAAGGTAACGTGGTGGTCAGGGTCAAGGTAACGTGGTGGTCAGGGTCAAGGTAACGTGGTGGTCAGGGGTCAAGGTAACGTGGTGGTCAGGGTCAAGGTAACGTAGTGGTCAGGGTCAAGGTAACGTGGTGGTCAGGGTCAAGGTAACGTGGTGGTCAGGGTCAAGGTAACGTGGTGGTCAAAGTAGATCTTATTTGATCGACTTTCTTTTATTCAATAAGAATTTTTATTATTAATGTAGGTCAATGATTTTTCCTCTCAATATATAGGAAGAGGAAAGTGCAGATGAGAAGAAAAACATTGTAACTGTTCTAGACATCTCTTAAGTAAAGTCACTTCTCCTGTCTTCACATCTCTCACTTCTCCTGTCTTCACATCTCTCACTTCTCCTGTCTTCACATCTCTCACTTCTCCTGTCTTCACATCTCTCACTTCTCATGTCTTCACATCTCTCACTTCTCATGTCTTCACATCTCTCACTTCTCATGTCTTCACATCTCTCACTTCTCCTGTCTTCACATCTCTCACTTCTCCTGTCTTCACATCTCTCACTTCTCCTGTCTTCACATCTCTCACTTCTCATGTCTTCACATCTCTCTGTCTTCTCATCTACTTCTCCTGTCTTCACATCTCTCACTTCTCATGTCTTCACATCTCTCACTTCTCCTGTCTTCACATCTCTCACTTCTCCTGTCTTCACATCTCTCACTTCTCATGTCTTCACATCTCTCACTCTGGATATATTTAATAAAACATTGAACATCCACATTCTATATTTAACCTAAGATAGTAATATTTACATACATAATAATGAAGAGTTTCTTACTTTATATGTGTGTATTTTCCTGGTTGTGTCTTGAATATTCACAAGTGAACATACATTATCCACACACATTAATGTCTTCACTCAACCAACATTCATTTTACACAATCTATATATATATAATATATATATATATATATATATATATATATATATATATATATATATATATATATATATATATATATATATATATATATATATATATATATGTGTGTGTTGTGTGTGTGTTGTGTGTGTGTGTGTGTGTGTGTGTGTGTGTGTGTGTGTGTGTGTGTGTGTGTTGTGCGTGTGAGTGTATGTGTGTGTGTGTGTGTGTGTGTTTGTGTGTGTGTCGTGTGTGTGTGTGTGTGTGTGTGTGTGTGTGTGTGTGTGTGTGTGTGTGTGTGTGTGTGTGTGTGTGTGTGTGTGTGTGTGTGTGTGTGTGTGTGAGTGTGTGTGTGTGTGTGTGTGTGTGTGTGTGTGTGTGTGTGTGTGTGTGTGTGTGTGTGTGTGTGTGTGTGTGTGTGTGTGTGTGTGTGTGTGTGTGTGTTGTGTGTGTGTGTGTGTGTGTGTGTGTGTGTGTGTGTGTGTGTGTGTGTGTGTGTGTGTGTGTGTGTGTGTGTGTGTGTGTGTGTGTGTGTGTGTGTGTGTGTGTGTGCTCGCTCTTAGAGAGAGAGAGAGAGAGAGAAGAAAGAGAGAGTATGTACTTGTGAATCTTAGCGTATTATGGAGAAACAAGAGATAAATAACAAGAAAAAAGACAACAGATAACAATTAATAACAGTTTCCATACATGAAAACGTGAAGGTTTACTCGTGGACAGTAATTTGTACACCAAAAAACGTTTAAAATACACTTAAACTGCTAAATAATCGAATAAATTAATAACTAATATGGATGCAATATGAAATATAAATAGAACTCCGAAATTGTTACTAAGTGGCCAGAGCTTCGTGGGTTAACTGGGTGAGTGAGGTCTCTCGTCTAGGTAGTCTGCGGGTCAAGGCTGTCCAGGAGGATGTTACTGCTGGGCGCAGATTTCTGCGTGTCCTCCCCAGTAATAGCATCTAACTGTTCTCGTTGTTCTCTTGGGTTGTTGTCCTCTCCTTCGGTTGTTGTCCTCTCCTTCGGTTGTTGTCCTCTCCTTCGGTTGTTGTCCTCTCCTTCGGTTGTTGTCCTCTCCTTCGGTTGTTGTCCTCTCCTTCGGTTGTTGTCCTCTCCTTCGGTTGTTGTCCTCTCCTTCGGTTGTTGTCCTCTCCTTCGGTTGTTGCTCTTTCCTTGTGTTGTTGTTCTCTCCTTGTGTTGTGGTCCCGTCCTTGTGTTGTTGTCTGGACCTTGTGTTGTTGTCTGGTCCTTGTGTTGTTGTCTGGTCCTTGTGTTGTTGTCCTCTCCTTGTGTTGTTGTCTAGTCCTTGTGTTATTGTCCTCTCGGTTGTTGTCCTCTCCTTCGGTTGTTGTCCTCTCCTTCGGTTGTTGTCCTCTCCTTCGGTTGTTGTCCTCTCCTTCGGTTGTTGTCCTCTCCTTCGGTTGTTGTCCTCTCCTTCGGTTGTTGTCCTCTCCTTCGGTGTTGTCCTCTCCTTCGGTTGTTGTCCTCTCCTTCGGTTGTTGTCCTCTCCTTCGGTGTTGTCCTCTCCTTCGGTTGTTGTCCTCTCCTTCGGTTGTTGTCCTCTCCTTCGGTTGTTGTCCTCTCCTTCGGTTGTTGTCCTCTCCTTCGGTGTTGTCCTCTCCTTCGGTTATTGTTCTCTCCTTGCGTTGTTGTCCTCTCCTTGTGTTGTTGTCCTCTCCTTGTGTTGTTGTCCTCTCCTTGTGTTGTTGTCTGATCCTTGTGTTGTTGTCCTCTCCTTGTGTTGTTGTCCTCTCCTTGTGTTGTTGTCCTCTCCTTGTGTTGTTGTCCTCTCCTTGTGTTGTTGTCCTCTCCTTGTGTTGTTGTCCTCTCCTTGTGTTGTTGTCTGGTCCTTGTGTTGTTGTCCTCTCCTTGTGTTGTTGTCCTCTCCTTGTGTTGTCTGGTCCTTGTGTTGTCCTCTTCTTGTGTTGTTGTCTGGTCCTTGTGTTGTTGTCTGTTCCTTGTGTTGTTGTCTGGTCCTTGTGTTGTTGTCTGGTCCTTGTGTTGTTGTCTGGTCCTTGTGTTGTTGTCTTCCTTGTGTTGTTGTCCTCTTCTTGTGTTGTTGTCCTGTCCTTGTGTTGTTGTCCTGTCCTTGTGTTGTTGTCTGGTCCTTGTGTTGCTGACCTCAGGGAAGTGGTGAATGGAGAATATCCGAGGAGACAAGGATGGTCACCTGAAGCCATGGACCTGAGTGAGGCATTAATAACTTAATGATCTTCCCTTTCAGAACTTCAAGATCTTCGAGAACTTCAAGAACTTCAAGAACTGCAAGAACTTCGAGACCCTCAAAAACTTCACCCTTCACCACCATTCCATCACCCCATTCCTTCACCCTCACTACCATTCTATCAACCTCACCACCACTCAGTCACGCTCACCACCAGTTCATCACCCTCACCACCAGTCCATGATCTTCACCGCCAGTCCATCACCCTCACCACCAGTCCATCACCCTCATCAAAAGTCCATTACTCTCATCACCAGTCCATTACTCTCACCATCAGTCCATCACCCTCACCACCAGTCCATCACATTCACCAGCAGTCCACCCTCAACACCAGTCCATCACCATCACCACCATTCCATCACTCTCACCACCAGTGCATCACCCTCACCTCCAGTCCATCACCCTCACCACCAGTCCATCACTCTCACCACCAGTCCTTCACCATCACCACCAGTCCATCAGCCTCACCACCAGTCCATCACCCTCACCAAGAGTTCACCACAATCGTCAATCGTTCGTCACAAGCGTGAGGCGTTGATCACAATCGTCAGTCGTTCATCACAAACGTAAGTCGCTCATCACAATCGTCAGTCGTTCGTCACAATCGTCAGTCGTTCATCACAATGGTCAGTCGTTCATCACAATCGTGAGTCGCTCGTCACAATCGTCACAGGTTCATCACCTTCACCATCAGTGCATCACCCTCCCCAGCAGTCCATAAATCTCACCACTAGTCAATCACTCTCTCCACCAGTCCATCACCATCACCACCAGTCCATCACCCTCGCCACCAGACCATCACTCTCTCCACCAGTCCATCACCATCACTACGAGTCCATCACATTTATCACCAGTCCATCACTATCATCCCCAATTCTTCATCCTCACCACCAGTCCATCACCAACAACATCAGTCCATCACTCTCACCACCAGTCCATCACCATCACCACCAGTCCATTACACGTACCTCCAATCCATCACCCTCACAACCAGTCCACCACTTTCACCAATCCATCACCCTCACCAGCAGTCCATCACCCTCACCACCAGTCCATCACTCTCACCACCAGTCCATCCCCCTCACCACCAGGCCATCACACTCACCACCAATCGATCACCCTCGCCACCAGTCCATGACCATCACCATCAGCCCATCACCCTCACCATCAGTCCATCACCCTAACCACCAATCCATCACTTTCACCGATCCATCACCTTCACCAGCAGTCCATCACCCTCACCACCAGTCCATCACTCTCACCACCAGTCCATCACTCTCACCACCAGTCCATCACACTCTCCGCCAATCCATCACCCTCACCACAACTCCATCACCCACACCACAAGTCCATCACTTTCACCAATCCATCACCTTCACCAGCAGTCCATCACCCTCACCATCAGTCCATCACTCTCACAACCAGTCCATCACCCTTACCACAAGTCCATCACACTCACCACCAATCCTTCACCCTCACCACAAGTCCATCACCCTCACCACCAGTCCATCACCCTCACCACCAGTCAATCACTTTCACTAATCCATCACCTTTCACCAGCAGTCCATCACCCTCACCATCAGTCGATCACTCTCACCACCAGTGCATCACTATCACCAACAGTCCATCACTCTCACCACCAGTCCATCATCCTCACCGCCAGTCCATCACCCTCACCATCAGTCGATCACTCTCACCACCAGTGCATCACTATCACCAAAAGTATATCACTCTCACCACCAGTCCATCACCCTCATCACTAGTCAATCAGCCTAACCACCAGTTCATCACCCTCACCACCATTCCATCACCCTCACCACCAGTCCATCACCAACAACATCAGTACATCACTCACACCACCAGTACATAACTATCATCACCAGTCCATCACACGTACCTCCTCCACCACTTCCACCAATCCATCACCCTCACCAGCAGTCCATCACCCTCACCACCAGTCCATCACTCTCACCTCCAGTTCATCACTCTCACCACCAGTCCATCACTCTCACCACCAGTCCATCACCCTCACCCTCACCATCAGTCCATCACCCTCACCACCAGTCCATCACTCTCACCTCCAGTTCATCACTCTCACCACCAGTCCATCACTCTCACCACCAGTCCATCACCCTCACCCTCACCACCAGTCCATCACTCTCACCACCAGTCCATCACCCTCACCCTCACCATCAGTCCATCACCCTCACCACCAGTCCATCACTCTCACCACCAGTCCATCACCCTCACCCTCACCATCAGTCCATCACCCTCATCACCAGTCCTTCACCCTCACCACCAGTTAATCACCACCAGGCAATCACCTTCAGTCCATCACTCTCACCACCAGTCCATCAACCTCACCACCAATCCATCACACTCACCGCCAATCCATCACCCTCACCTCCAGTCCATCACACTAACCACCAGTCTATCACCCTCACCATTAGTCCATCACCCTTACCATCAGTCCATCACCCTCACCACCAGTCCTTCACCCTCACCATCCGTCCATCACCCTCACCAACAGTACTTCACCTTCACAACCACTCCTTCACCCTCACCATTAGTCCTTCACCCTCACCATAAGTCCATCACCCTCACCATCAGTCCATCACCCTCACTATCAGTCCATCACCCTCACCATCAGTCTATCACCCTCACCACCAATACTTCACCTTCACAACCATTCCTTCACCCTCACCATCAGTCTTTCACCCTCACCCTCAGTCCTTCACCCTCACCATAAGTCCATCACCCTCACCATCAGTCCGTCACCCTCACCACCACTCCACTTTTACCACAAGTCCGTCACCCTCACCACCAGTACATCACCCTCACCACCAATCTATCACCCTCACCACCAGTCCATCACCCTCACCACCTGTCCATCACCCTCACCACCGGTCCATCACCCTCACCACCAGTCCATCACTCTCACCACCAGTCCATCACTCTCACCACCAGTCCATCACACTCTCCGCCAATCCATCACCCTCACCACAACTCCATCACCCACACCACAAGTCCATCACTTTCACCAATCCATCACCTTCACCAGCAGTCCATCACCCTCACCATCAGTCCATCACTCTCACAACCAGTCCATCACCCTTACCACAAGTCCATCACACTCACCACCAATCCTTCACCCTCACCACAAGTCCATCACCCTCACCACCAGTCCATCACCCTCACCACCAGCCAATCACTTTCACTAATCCATCACCTTCACCAGCAGTCCATCACCCTCACCATCAGTCCATCACTCTCACCACCAGTCCATCACTCTCATCACTAGTCAATCAGCCTAACCACCAGTTCATCACCCTCACCACCAGTCCATCATCCTCACCGCCAGTCCATCACCCTCACCACCAGTCCATCACCCTCACCACCAGTCCATTACTCTAGCCAACAGTCCATCACCCTCACCACCAGTCCATCACCCTCACCACCAGTCAATCACCCTAATCCTCAGTCCATCACCCTCAACAACAGTCCATCACTATCACCACCATTCCATCACTCTCACCAGTGCATCACCCTCACCACCAGTCCATCCCCCTCACCACCAGTCCATCGCCCTCACCAAGAGTTCATCACAATGGTCAACCGTTCGTCACAAGCGTCAGTCGGTCATCACAATCGTCAGTCGCTCATCACAATAGTCAGTCGTTCGTCTGAATCGTCAATCGTTCGTCTCAATCGCCAGTCGTTCATCACAATCGCCAGTCTTTCACCACAATCATCAGTCGTTCATCACAATCGTCAGTCGTTCATCAAAAGCGTCAGCCGTTCATTGCAATCGTCAGCCGTTCATCACAAGCGTCAGTCGTTCATCGCAATCGTCAGTCGTTAATCACAAGCGTCAATCGTTCATCACAATCGTCAGTCGTTCGTCACAACCATCAGTCGTTCATCACAAGCGTCAGTCGTTCACCTCAATCGTCAGTCGTTCATCACAATCGTCAGTCGTTCACAACAATCGTCAGTCGTTCATCACAATCGTCAGTCGTTCATCACAATCGTTAGTCGTTCATCACAATCGTCAGTCGCTCGTCACAATCGTCGCAGGTTCATCACCTTCACCACCAGTGCATCTCCCTCACCATCAGTCCATAACTCTCATCAGCAGTCCATCACTCTCTCCACCCATCCATCACTCTCTCCACCAGTCCATCACCATTACCACGAGTCCATCACCTTCACCACCAGTCCATCACTCTCACCACCAGTCCAACACTCTCACGCCCATTCCATCACCCTCACCACCAGTCCATCACCAACAACATCAGTACATCACTCACACCGACTTAAGAAATCGTAATGACACGATTGCAAATAAACCATACCCCCGGCCGGGATTGAACCCGCGGTCATAGAGTCTCAAAACTCCAGCCCGTCGCGTTAGCCACTAGACCAGCTAGCCACAATAAGATTCATCCAACTAGGTATATTTCTACACCATAGGAAAGTTAGCACAGGCACCTCTGTGACCATAAATGCAAGTTTTTACAGACGAATCTCCAGCTAGCGTGGCCGTGACGAACTCTAGCTCAAGTCCCTTCACTGCCGTCAGTCCATCTACCGCCAGTCCATCACCCTCACCACAATTCCAACACTCTGAACACCAGACAGTCACTCTCACCACCAGTCCACCACTCTCAACACCAGTCCATAACCATCACCCCCCAGTCTATCACCCTCACTACTAGTCCATCACCTTCACCACCAGTCGAAAACTCTCGCCACGAATCGGTCACCCTCATCACAAGTCCATCACCCTCACCCTCTCCGCCAGTCCTACACTCTCACCAACAGTCCGTCACTCTCACCGCCAATCCATCACCCTTACCACCACTCCATCACCCTCATCACCAGTCCATCACCCTCATTAGCAGTCCATCACAATCATCCTCACCACCACTGCACAACAATCATACTCACCACATGTCCAACATAATCACACTTCCAGTTCATCACCGACACCACTAGTTCACCCTCGCCACCAGTCCATCGCCAATCTGTCGGTATTGCATACCATTTTGATGTTCACCTACACCACCAGTTCATCACCATCACCACCAGTCCATCGCCCTCGCCACCAGTCCATCCTCACCACCAGTCCATCACCCTCAGCACCCTCACCACCAGTCGACCCTCACCACCAGTTCATCACCCTCACCACCAGTCCACTTTCACAACCAGTTTATCACCCTCACAACAGCTCGTCACCCTCACCACCAGTCCATCACCCTCATCAAAAGTCCATCACCCTCACTCTCTCCGCCAGTCCTATACTCTCACCAACAGTCCCTCACTCTCACCACCAATCCATCACCCTCATCACCAGTCAATCACCCTCACCACCAGTATATCACAATCACCCTCACCACCAGTCTATCACAATCATCCTCACCACCTGTCCATCACAATCACCCTCACCACCACTCCATCACAATCATCCTCACCACATGTCCAACATAATCACTCTCACCATCAGTCCATTTTTAACACTACCAGTTTGCAATCGTGTCATTACGATTTCTTGAGTCTTCTTCACCCTCAACTCCAGTCCATCACCCTCAACTTCAGTCCATCACCCTCACCACCTGTCCATCACTCTCACCACCAATCCATAATCCTCACCACCAGTCCACCTTCACCACAAGTTCATCACCATCACAATCAGTCCATCACCCTCACCACCAGTTCATCACCCTCGCCACCAGTCCACTCTCACTACCAGGTCATCACCCTCACCACCAGTCGTCACCACCACCGATGGAAATTCTAGAAAATGGGAGGCATAGACGAGATTGGAGAAAGAGACTTCATAGTAGGTACACTTCAGTCTGGGGAGCACAAGGTAATCATTGTAGTGATGTATAATCCGCCACAGAACTGCAGGAGGCCAAGAGAGGAATATGAAGAGAGCAGCAGAGCAATGGTGGACACACTGGCTAAGGTGGCACGAAGAGCTCACTCGAGCAGAGCAAAGTTACTGGTTATGGGCGATTTCAACCACAGGGAGATTGATTGGGAAAACCTGGAGCCACACGGGGGTCCCGAAACATGGAGAACCAAGATGATAGATGTGGTACAGGAAAACCTCATGCACCAACATGTCAAGGACACTACCAGAGTGAGAGGGGAGGACGAACCAGCAAGACTGGACCTTGTGTTCACCCTGTGGAGCTAGTGAATACGCGGTTCTGTGCTTTGAATACATAGTAGAGATACAAGTGGAGAGGGTAACAGGAGTTGAATGGGAAAAGCCAGACTGTAAAAGAGGGGACTACATAGGTTTGAGGAACTTCCTGCAGGAGGATCAGTGAGACAGAGAGCTGGAAGGAAAGTCAGTAAACGAAATGATGGAATACGTAACAACAAAATGCAAGGAGGCAGAGGAAAGACTTGATCCCATGGGCAACAGAAAAAATAAGAAGACCAGAACGAGCCCCTGGCCTACCCGACGGTGTAAGGAGACAAAAAAAGTGCAATAAAAGGAAAAAGTGCATAGAACACATGAAAATAGGGAGATTAGTCGCAGAGCTAGGAACAGTACGCACAGGTAAGGAGATAGACGACAGTAGAAAATAACATAGCACCGAAAGTCAAGTCTGACCCGAAACTGTTGTATTGCCACAACAGGAGGAATACAACAGTCAAAGACCAGGTGATCAGGCTGAGGACAGAAGGTGGGGAATTCACAGGAAACGATCAGGAGGTATGTGAAAAGCAAAACAGAAGATTTAAGGAAGTATTTACAGTAGAGACAGGAAGGGCTCTGGGAAGACAGCACAGAGGAAAACATCAACAGGGAATATACCAACAAGTGTTGGATGACATACGAGCAACGGAGGAGGAGGTGCAGAAGGTGCCATGTGATCTTGATACCTAAAAGGCGATAGGACCGGACAACATCTTCCCGTGGGTCCTCAGAGAAAGAGCAGAGACGCTGTGCATGCACTGACCACAATCTTCAATACATCCCTTGAAACTGGGCAACTACCTGAGATATGGAAGACGGCAAATGTAGTCCCTATTTTTAAGAAAGGAGACAGAAACGAGGCACTAAACTACAGACCAGTGTCTCTGATGTGTAAAGTATGCAGTCATGGAGAATATTATCAGGAAGAGAGTGGTAGAGCACCCGGAACGGAACAAGATTATAAATGACAACCAGCATGGATTCATGGAATGCAAATCCCGTGTCACAAGCCTTCTGGAGTTTTATGACAAGGTAACAGAAGTAAGACACGAGAGAGAGGGGGGGTGGATTGCATTTTCCTGGACTGCAGGAAGGCCTTCGACACAGTTCCTCACAAGAGATTAGTGCAGAAGCTGGAGAATCAGGCGTGCATAACAGGGAGGGCACTGCAATGGATCAGAGAATACCTGACAAAGAGGCAACAACGAGTCATGCTACGTGAAGAGGTATCACAGTGGGCGCCTGTGACGAGCGGGGTCCCACAGGGGTCAGTTCTAGGACCAGTGCTATTTTTGATATATGTGAATGACATGATGAAAGGGTTAGAGTCAGAAGTGTCCCTATTCGCAGATGATGTGAAGTTGATGAGAAGAATTAAATCGGATGAGGATAAGGCAGGACTACAAAGAGACCTGGACAGAATGGACATGTGGTCCAGAAACTGGCTTCTTGAATTCAACCTTGCCAAATGCAAAGTCATGAAGATTGGGGAAGGGCAAAGAAGACCGCAGACAGAGTATAGGCTAGGTAGACAAAGACTGGAAACCTCTCTCAAGGAGAAAGATCTTGGCGTGACCATAACACCGAGCACGTCTCCGGAGGCACACATCAACCAAATAACTGCTGCAGCATACGGGCGCCTGGCAAACCTGCGAATAGCGTTCCGATACCTTAATAAGGAATCGTTCAAGATACTGTACACTGTGTACGTCAGGCCCATACTGGAGTATGCAGCACCTGTTTGGAACCCACACCTGGTCAAGCACGTCAAGAAATTAGAGAAAGTACAAAGGTTTGCAACAAGGCTAGTTCCAGAGCTCAGGGGAATGTCCTACGATGAGAGGTTGAGGGAAATCGGAATGACGACACTGGAGGACAGAAGGGTTAGGGGAGACATGATAACGACATGCAAGATACTGCGTGGAATAGATAAGGTGGACAGAGACAGGATGCTCCAGAGAGGGGACACAGAAACAATGGGCCACAATTGGAAGCTGAAGATTCAGACGACTCACAGGGATGTTAGGAAGTATTTCTTCAGTCACAGAGTCGTCAGGAAGTGGAATAGCCTAGCAAGTGACGTAGTGGAGGCAGGAACCATACATAGATTTAAGACGAGGTATGACAAAGCTCAGGAAGCAGAGATAGGACCTAGTAGCGATCAGTGAAGAGGCTGGGCAGGAGCTGAGTCTCGACCCCTGCTACCACAATTAGGTGAACACACACACACACACACACACACACACACACACACACACACACACACACACACACACACACACACACACACACACACACACACACATACACACACACAGATAAGGAGGGAGGCCCAGCGATAGTACGAAAACAGCATAGCGTCGAAAGTCAAGTCCTACCCGAAACTGCTGTATAGCCACATTAGGAGAAAGACAACAGTCAAAGATCAGGTAATCAGGCTGAGGAAAGAAGGTGGGGAGCTCACAAGAAACGATCAAGCGGTATGTGAGGAGCTCAACACGAGATTTAAGGAAGTATTTACAGTAAAACCAGGAAGGACTCTGGGAAG
This sequence comes from Cherax quadricarinatus, assembly GCF_038502225.1. Lineage (NCBI taxonomy): Eukaryota > Metazoa > Arthropoda > Malacostraca > Decapoda > Parastacidae > Cherax > Cherax quadricarinatus. The sequence goes on from NW_027195050.1 coordinate 371,719, forward strand.
ACAAAACAGGGGAGGACACCAAGAAGGGTTATACTAACAAGTGTTGGATGAAATACACACAAATGAGGAGGAGGTGAAGAAGCTGCTAAGTAGCCTTGATACCTCAAAGTCGGTGGGACCGGACATCTCTCCGTGGGTCTTTAGAGAGGGAGCAGAGACGCTGTGCCATTAACCACAATTTTCAACACATCCCTTGAAACTGGACAACTGTCTGAGGGATGGAAGACGGCAAATATAGCCCCATTTTTAAGAAAGAAGACGGAAACGAGGCGCTAAACTATAGACCAGTGTCACTGACGTGTATAGTATGCAAAGTCATGGAGAAGATTATCGGGAGGAAAGTGTTGGAGCACCTGGAACGGAACGAGATTATAAACGACAACCAGCACTGATTCATGGAAGGCAAATCCTGTGTCACAAACATTCTGGAGTTTCATGACAAAGTAACAGAAGTAAGACACGAGAGAGAGGGCTGGGTTGATTACATTTTCTTGGGCTGCAAGAAGGCCTTCGACACAGTTCCTCACAAGAGATTAGTGCAGAAGCTGGTGGATCAGGCACGTATAACAGGAAGGGCACTGCAATGGATCAGATAATACCTGACAGGGAGGCAACAACGAGTCATGGTACGTGATAAGGTATCACAGAGGGTGCCTGTGACGAGCGGGGTCCCACAGGGGTCAGTCCTAGGAGCAGTGTTATTTCTGGTATACGTGAATGACATGACGGAAGTGTCCCTGTTCGCAGATGATGTGAAGTTGATAAGGAGAATTAAATCGGATGAGAATCAGGTAGGACTTCAAAGAGATCTGGACAGGTTGGACACGTGGTCCAGCAACTAGCTTCTCGAATGTAACCCCGCCAAATGCAAAGTCATGAAGATCGGGGAAGGACAAAGAAGACCGCAGTCAGAGTACAGGCTAGGTGGCCAAAAACTGGAAACCTCGTTCAAGGAGAAAGATCTTGGGGTGAGTATAACACCGAGCACGTCTCCGGGAGCACACTTCAACCAGATAACTGCTGCAGCACATGGGCGCCTGGCAAACCTGAGAATAACATTCCGATACTTTAGTCAGGCCCATACTGGAGTATGCAGCACTAGTTTGGAACCCACATCTGGTCAAGCACGTCAAGAAATTAGAGAAAGTGCAAAACGTTTGCAACAAGGGAAATCGGCCTGATCACATTGGAGGACAGGAGGTTTAGGGGAGATCTGATAACGACATACAAAATACTGCGTGGAATAGATAAGGTGGACAGAGACAGGCTGTTACAGAGAGGGGACCCATAAATAAGGGGTCTCAATTGGAAGTTGAAGACTCGAATGAATCAAAGGGATGTTAGGAAGTATTTCTTCAGTCATAGAGTTGTCACGAAGTGGAATAGTGAGGTATTGGAGGCAGGAACCATACAAAGCTTTAAGATGAGGTATGATAAAGCTCATGGAGCATGGAGAAAGAGGAGCTAGTAGCGATCAGTGAAGAGGCGGGGCCAGGAGCTGAGTCTCGACCCCTGCAACCACAATTCATTGAGTACACACACAAACACCCGCACACCCAGCCAACTACCCCGCCACTTACCCACCTGGGAAAGTGAGGGAGTTCATCTGAGGGGACACAGATGGACTTCTGGACACACGGAACTAGGGAAAGTACCAAAACAACCGGGAGTGGGAAGTGTGGAAGGGTTGACATCCGGGGGCCCACGGATGGAGACCTGGAAGGATAAACCACACCTGACTATGACCACCTGACTATGACCACACCTGACTATGACCACACCTGACTATGACCACACCTAACTATGACCACACTATGACCACACATCACTACAACCACATCTCACTACGACCACACATCACTGTATATGACCACTCCTGGGAATGCATCTGAGGGGACACAGATAGACATCTGTAGACACGGAACTAAGGAATGCACGAAAACAACTGTAAGTGTTGACATCCGTGAACCCACGGATGGAGACCTGGAAACATGAACCACATCTAACTATGACCACATCTAACTATGACCACACCTCTCTATGACTATGACATCACCTAAACTATGACCTCAATATGACTATGACACACCTCACTATACTTAGGTTTTTCTCAAGTTTGTTGACAATGTAAAAATAAAATAACTGAAATCAACCTGCTTGTTTAAGAAACCTCGTTCACTGGTTTATAATTCACTCAAAAAAAAAAAATTAACTCTATCTGTAAACAAAAAGAGAATAAACATAAAAGCTAATATCATATATAACACATATAAACAGAACGAAAACAGATAATAATTACTGCAATAATTTAACTGTTTATTGACAATGTTGAAAAGACATAAGATAAATCAAGACATAATGTTATATGAACAAATATAATGTTATTTTTGAAGAAAATTTGGATAATTAAATTTGATTTTCCAATTTGGAACTTGTGGTTGTTGTTTGGTACATAAATACTTAATTCTGGGTCGAACATTAGATAAACACACACAGATAAACACACGGATAAACACACACGGATAAACACACGGATAAACACACACGGATAAACACACACAGATAAACACACGGGAATTTCATCATCAACTGAAAGGAGACCATTTCTGTCTTTGTTGATGATATTTGTTAAATAAGAAAAAGTTTGCTGACACTTGTAAGAAGTTGAAAACTACAACAATATATTTCTTTCTTTCATATGAAAGACTTAAACTTTCAATATCTTAAAAGTTTTCATAAGATCTCTCAGTCTCCATTTTTTAAAAGAATGAAAGGCTGAATGCTTCGATTTTTTTTATTTTTTGCTTCTGAGTGATGGCAGGAGTTTGGTAGGTTTTCTCTGTACCGTCTCCAGTATACTTTTGTCTTTTACGTAATTTGGAGACCAAAACTGGATGTCATATTCAAGATGAGGACTCACATGTGCATTATGGAGAGTCAATATTGTGTTCTTTCTGTTGTGCTTCAAACATAGTGTTCTGTCAACTTTTCTGCTCATAGACAGTCATTGCTTGGTCAGAGTATATCTTGACAAAAAAAAAGAAAATCTCCCTGTCATTGAAGTAAAAATTGGTTTACAGTGGTCTTAAACACTCGGAATGAATAAACACAACCACAGTGGAAATGTTTATAATATCGATGACGATGGCATGATTATATCATTATTATATTTGGTAAGGGGGGCTCTGGTGGCCTGGTGGTTAACGCTCTCGCTTCACACGGCGAGGGCCTGGGTTCGATTCCCAGCCAGAGTAGAAACATTGGACGTGTTTCTTTCCACCTGTTGTCTATGTTCCCCATCAGTAAAATGGGTACCTGGGTGTTAGTCGACTGGTGTGGGTCGCATCCTGGGACACTGACCTAAGGAGGCCTGGTCACAGACTGGGCCGCGGGGGCGTTGACCCCCGGAACTCTCTCCAGGTAAACTCTCCAGGTATCGTGAAGGTGTACCTGACAGTGGTTGCCTGAGTCGATCCATTTTTTTTCCTAGAAAGATTTAGTTTATAATCTGAGAACATCATCCAATTGGCTTCAAATTTTCAGTCTTGTTGTGCTGTAAAGGTTGATGCATTAGTACATGCAGGTACCCACTGCAAGTATTGTTACATGCAGGTACCAAGTATTGTTACATGCAGGTACACTGCAAGTATTGTTACATGCAGGTACCCACTGCAAGTATTGTTACATGCAGGTTCCCACTGCAAGTATTGTTACATGCAGGTACCCACTGCAAGTATTGTTACATGCAGTATTGTACATGCCACACTGCAAGTATTGTTACATGCAGGTACCCACTGCCCACTGCAAGTATTGTTACATGCAGGTACCCACTGCAAGTATTGTTACATGCAGGTACCCACTGCAAGTATTGTTACATGCAGGTACCCACTGCAAGTATTGTTACATGCAGGTACCCACTGCAAGTATTGTTACATGCAGGTACCCACTGCAAGTATTGTTACATGCAGGTACCCACTGCAAGTATTGTTACATGCAGGTACCCACTGCAAGTATTGTTACATGCAGGTACCCACTGCAAGTATTGTTACATGTTACATGCAGGTACCCACACTGCAGGTACCCACTGCAAGTATTGTTACATGCAGGTACACACTGGGTAATTTTGTAAAGATTGTTACATTCACTGCAGTTATGATCTCTATATGACAACTTGAGAAAGCTTAACAAAATAACAAAAAAAAAGAAACAATACCGTGACTGGAACGATACACAAATAACCCGCACATAGAAGAGAGGAGCTTACGACGACGTTTCGGTCCGACTTGGACCATTTATAAAGTCACACTAACGTGAAGTAGAGCAGGACGGGTATATATAGACAGGAAGAGGTAGTGGTGGTAGTAGTAGTAGTAGTGGTGGTAGTAGTAGTAGTAGTAATGGTAGTAGTGGTAGAAGTGGTAGTAGTAATGGCGGAGAAGGAAGGAAGAAATAATGGGGAAGTAAGGGTGAGGAGCCAGTCAAATACAAAGAAAGGGGAGCACTGCAAGGGAGCTAGGTGCCCACAGAGGGAGAGCAAGAAACGACCGAAACGTCGTCGTAAGCTCCTCTCTTCTATGTGCGGGTTATCTGTGTATTGAGAAAGCTTCTTCCGACGGGTTTTAAACTTTCATTATGCCTCATCTGAATGGTTTCGATATTATGAGGATGATAGTCTTAAAGTTCAGCCTGCGTAGGTACAAATTTGCCAGTAATAGCAAAGTTAGAAACATTGGAATCAAGAGATTTCATGCTGTAACTGAAGGTCGTCTCTTTTGATCACCTTCAAATTCTTATCGCTGATGTTTTTCGCGATGGAAAGTTGATTTTGTTATTGACTCATTATGGTAAACATATTGTGATAATGATTTCCAGTCAACAATGTGAGAATGTTTCTTGTGATCACCTTCACAACTTTAACACTGATGCTGCTGATGAGAAGGATGATTCCTGCACTAACTCACTGTCTACCTGTAAAACTGAAGAAAAAAAATGTTAAAAGTGGAAACTATATCTGGATAACGCCTCTTATTGTCAGCTTCAAATTTTTTAGTACATGCACAAATAACCCGCACATAGATAAGAGGAGTTGACGACGACGTTTCGGTCCTATTTGTGTATTGTTCCAGTCAAGGTATTGTGCCTTTTTGTACAATTTTAGTACCAGTGTTTTGTTCCCTGGAAGGTTCACATTTTCTTTGTGACATTGATTTTCTTTTAAGACCAAGTGAATGTCTTCTCTTATTGTCTTCCAACTTTATCTCTGGTGTATCTTAGAGGCGAGTCTGGTCAGATGGACTTTGTGTCTGGTCAGATGGACTTTGTGTCTGGTCAGATGGACTTTGAGTCTGGTCAGATGGACTTTGTGTCTGGTCAGATGGACTTTGTGTCTGGTCAGATGGACTTTGAGTCTGGTCAGATGGACTTTGGGCTCTTTACCTACCAACTTGCCAATTTAATAATGTGGGTAATATAATTACATGGGTAATATAATTAGATCTGCTGGAGAATGGCTCTTCTAGTCAGTTACAAACTTTCGACATAAATTTGCGAATTTTGTAAAAAAAAGTTGTTTGGGTTATCATAGTCTTCTGAACAACTAACAAAGTAAACCTTCACCACCTGTTTTTTTAGGGCGTTTAACAGATACTAATTTTTTTTTCTAAAACCTTAAACAAATAAATATCAAACTGAATTTAATAGTATTAGAGCCATGGTTTACTATGTGTCCTTTAAAAGGAGGACAATTTGAGTCTCAACAAAATCCCATTACTGGTGTTCTTGATATAAACAGGAGAAGAACCTCCCTGAGAGTTAGTTATTAAAACACTCTGAACACTGGTTTGAGAGAGTTGTGACTCGTGATATACTTAGTGCAACACTGGAAATAGCGTTCCGTTTGATGCCTCTGCTGCCCCTCATCAGCTACCCATCTTCCTTGCATTTAAACTCAGCCGTTCGCCTCTATCAACGTGTAGTGTAGAGGCGTATTTTGCTGCTCCGCTGGTACTCGAATATCTGAGTTCCGCACAGCTAGTCGCCTCTGCCTACCTGAGAAATACGGACGAATCTCCCATCCTGCGTGAGTTGGTGATCCAGACCTGACTGAGGCCTGTCAGATGAATCCGACTGTGCCACTTGTACAAAATGTGTTATATCTCTAACTGAGGAAGATGTACCTGTTATTCTTCTATGCACTGAGTGTTTCTGGGAGGAATGCTGCATAGTTGGAACAAAACAAGAGTGGTTAAGAACAATTTAACGAGCATTGCAGTACCTGGTAACTCCTTTGGAGACGGCTTTTTAACTGTAACATGTCAGAGGTTAATCTATATACATAGTAAGTTTGTGCTGATTTGTTTGTCCGCAGAGTGAAAATTTGTCTGTCATTCCAATTCACGTGTGCTAGCTGTGTTAAGTGCTGCGGGTTTGGAATAATTAACGAGTAGTGCAGTGTTAGTAACTCTCGAGATGACTGTGGCCAGGTGAATGACCTTGAAAATATCACTGCGACCCGCAGGCCACTACACCCATTTTGCCTGTGTCTAGCGAGGTGAATATCCCTTCCTTGTCCCTTCTATTCACCGGTATCCTTTAACCCATCGCCATTGTGAAACTCCTGTCAGCTATGAGTATAGTTGATGGTGTTGACGTAGATGATGGTGAAGGCAGATTTGAAACATATTTTAGTAAACAGGCCCGGAAAAAGGAACGAGGCTTCCAGAGAAAGCCTGCTGCAAACAATACAGTGGGCGCACACCCTCCCAAAGCTGTCAGGTTAGATTTCCCTAACAACACTGATCAAGAGACCAAGTGTAACTGGTTTTTCGAAGCTAGTGTAGACAATCATGAGAAAACGATCAAGTTTCTCCACGGTGAGGATAACTACGTATTTGTGCCTAATGATTCAGCATTTATAGACAAACTTCTCACTCACGAATATGCCAAAATCAAACTCCGAGCTGCCCCACCAAGGGCACCTAAAGTGCTTATTGTCATCTACAACGTCAACAAGCACTTGAATCCTCAATATTTGGCGTCAGAGCAAGTTGCAAGCCCTCGATGACTTTCCAACGGTCTGATATTAGCTGAGTGGACTGGCCAGGGGACTGCCACGCTGTATTCACTCCCAGGCAGCCCTCAACAGACGCTATTACACTGCATTGTACAGACCTTCTCAACGTCTATGTTATAAGTGTCAACGCTGGGGTCACATTGCCAGGAAATGCCCAGCTAAGTCACACTGGTGTGCAGTGTGTGCCAACGCTCATCCTTCTGAACGGTGTTATGATATTATCAAACATCAACAGACTGTTGCTAAATAATGTATCAATTGTAAGACCTCAGGAGTTACAGCAGCTCATACTGACTGCAGTGTGAGGGCTGCCCACATCACAGCCAACCGCACCTCACCCTGTACCCCCATTATGACCCCCCAGGACTACCAGGTATTTCGAGTCTGAATACTGGCTCATGCCTGCCCTCAGACAATGGGGTTGAGCACCTCACCTGGGGAGCACGTCAACAGACCTCCATCACGTCGGCTGTCAATACCAGCCTAGCTGAGTCAGCTGACAGTCAGCCAACGAGCTCAGCTGACCGGGACTTCACGTCTCCAGATGTTCCAAGTCTTGCTCCTGTGGTATACAACCTGATGTCGCGCATAAGGGTACTGGAAACACAACAATTTCTCCTGAAACAACAACTTGAGCAACACAAGGAAAGATGTGTAGAGTGTACCAATAACAAGATTGTCACAATTTGTGAAAGCAAGTGTAAGGCTGCTGAACAAGGTGGTGGTGGTAGTGGTGGTGTTCTTAATTACAGTTATGACGAATACAATACTTGTGTTGATAACTACAGTGAGCATCATAATGAAGGCAATGGTGTCTATGATGTTAGTAATAGTGATGAGCGTAATATAAGTGGTGGTGCTGAGTGTGATGAGGTTAACCACATTGACATTATTGTTGAATACAATACTGTTGATAAATGTAATGAACACAATGTTGGTAGTGGTGTTGGTGATGACAGTTATAGTGATGCGTGTAATGTTAGTGGAGGAGGGAATGTGAGTGGTGGTGCCACCTATCATACATTCACACATGAACAGCGTCGTGCTCTGTGTAAACAAAGACTCCCACGAGGCCTTACAACTGGAAGTGCACTTAAAAAACTCATGGACCAGGGTAACACTGTTGACACTGATAAGGTCTGCTATTTATATGAATTTTTTTTTTCATTATGCTGAGAAACTCAACAAGATCCCAGGACTACTATAATGGATCAAAACTCGTATAAACTTTCTATATTAAGCTGGAATATTGTATCACTTAGAAAAAGACTTCCTGACCTTCATCATAAAGTAACCACTGAACCCATTGATGTTGTGTGTCTACAAGAGTGCAGAGTCCCTGAAAAATCCCAACCCCCTAAATTACCATCATTTGTTGCATATAACCTCAAATCTACTAACTCTTGTGTTCTATATATTAAAAAATCACTTCCCCATCAACTTCTTGCACATAAGAAAACAGAGGGGCTACAATACCACGGTGTTAGGATTTATATTGGGAACTCTGCTCTCAACATATTTAACTTGTATGCTCCTGCTGATAAGTTTAATTACTTGGAGCTCCCAACTTGTGCTCAGTCTGAACCTACTCTTATTATTGGCGATTATAATGCGAGACACAAAAGCATTGGAAACTCACAGTTTGGTAATCGTAATGGTAATCAACTGTTGTCACTCTTAAACAGTCATGATAATGTGCAAATTGTAGGTGACCTTGAACCCACACATATCTATGGAGGCGTCCTTGATCTGTGTCTGGGCTTCAACATTACTTCTGCCAGCTGTGAGTCTTCCATTGTAACAGATATAGCGTCTGATCATTTCCCTAGGATAACCTCACTAGATATTGGTAATACTATCCTTCCTGGTAGGATATTCAAGCGGAAACGTTTTAATGTTCCCCCAGATCAGCATGGTGACTTTGTTGCACATGTAACTGACTGGTATAATTCCTATGAATGTTCCTCTGTTGAGACCTTCAACAATGACCTTGTGAGCAGTATTCAGAACTACTTAGAGCCGCCACTGAAACCTCTTGGTACTCTAAACCCAACAAACTTCCATAATAATCATACCTTCTTCAAAACCATACTTATTACAATGATTCTAAACTTCGTACACTGAAACGTACTGCTCGCAGACTAGGCCTAGCCTATAGACAACATCGTACCCCTGAAATGCTGAGCCTCTTCCAAACTGCCCTTGCTGCTGCCAGAGATCGTATGACAGAACTGCGGCAAACAGACTGGGGAAAATTTGTCAACGGTCTTAATGCTCACACCCCACTTAGCCGGGCGAATGAGTTAGTCAGTGCTTGGGCTGCTACATCTAGCTATGACAATCTTCCCAGTGCCACACAGGCGAAATTAAATGACAAATATGACGCAAAGGAGAGACTTGTTTGCTTTATGCTCAACAAGGAAGATGACTGCAACATTCCTTTCACTAATTATGAACTTGATGCAGCACTAACTAAGGGCAACTCCACGTCGCCTGGTGAGGATGGTATTACTTACAACATACTCAGATTGCTGTGTCGAGTACAAGGTAATCCATTACTTGAATTATATAACATGAGCTATGTAACTGGGGAGCTCCATCAATCTTGGACCAACAGCCTCATCATTCCAATTCCTAAGCCCAATCAACAAAATGCATTTCGCCCAATATCTCTTACTACCCGCTTGTGTAAAACATTTGAGAGAATGATTCTTAATCGTCTCATGTACAGAATCAAACAATTCTTGTCTCCCCGGTTGCATGGTTTCATGCATGGAAGGAGTGTGCATCATTGCATAGCCACCTTTCTCACCCTGCACACTGACATCTCATACACTACTTTCCTTGACCTTAAATCCGCTTTTGATGTAGCCAACCGACATGTAATCATTAGTGAACTTGCCAGAATGGATGTTGGAGGATGGCTTCTCCGCTGGATTAAAGGCTACCTGTCCAACAGAAAGTCGTCTGTGTTGTTTCAGGGACATAGAAGTGTAACTAAAGACTTTGAATTAGGAACCCCACAGGGAGGTGTGCTCAGTCCCACACTATTATATATTCTGATTAATGCCTTACTTAATGCCATGCTTAGTCAGCCCCATCATTATATGATTAGTTTTGCTGATGATATAATGATTCACACCCTCGGATTCCCCAACACCCAAAACATTCTTAGTCATGAACTAGCGTCGTGTCAGGACCTGGGGTTGATATCTAGGCTTTGAGGTTCCACTACTTGGGCCTGTTGTAACGAGACTTTGTCGCCAATACAAAGAAAGACTGAGAGCACTTAGAGTTGTGGCTGGGTTTCACCCTAGGTATGGTGCTAATGTTAAAATTGTGAAAATGATGTATCTTGCTTATATTAGATGATTGGTTGATTATGCTGCGCCACTACTTGCCTTTGTGTCTGACTGGAAGCTTGGAGTGCTGGAAAAACTGCAGAACGAAGCAATGAGGATCATTTTAGGATGCCCTCGTACTGCCAAAATTTTAAATATGCAAAAAGAACTTGATATTCCAAGCATCAGAGATATTGTTACTGAAAGAAATATCCTAATTGGGGTTAATATGCTCAGGCAAGCCCATTCAAACCCCTGCACAGAAGCCCTCCAAACTTTCCTCAGCACTGGCGAACACTCCTCCAGATGGATTGAAAAAACTGGAACTGACCTCCGCATGAATCAGATACATGATCTATCTCAAGTAAGGCAACAGCGGCATTTCTCCGCTCCATGGGACATGACCCCATTCCAAACTACCATTCCTCCATTTCCCCCCAAAATACTTCTTAAATCACAACCAAAACTTCGCCTTGAAGCCAAACATGATGCCTTAAGCTGTATTGATAACTTAGTCACACAGCACACACTCTCGCAAATTATTTACGTTGATGGTTCTGTTCACCAATCCACTGGTGCAGCTGGTAGTGCTGCTGTTGTCGTACAGAGTGATGGCTCTCTTAAAGAAATTGGAGCACGCATCAATAATTGGGCCTCTACCCTTCAGACAGAACTGTTTGCCATACTCCTTGCACTGAAATGCATATATGTATCTAAGATTGACAGTTTAATTGTAACTGATTCTCTGTCATCCATAAATGCTCTCAACTCATTAAGCATAAATTGTGGCATGCTTTTGTCAGAAGCCAGACACAGGTATGGTAAGATTGTGGACAGTGGAGTCAGAGTGCACAAGCTGTGGATTCCATCTCACATTGGTCTTCAGATGCATGATATAACTGATAAATTGGCTAAGCTGTATGCTTTCAAAGAGGGAGTAGATTACAATCTTGGCTTGTCAGGTAGTAGTTTGAGAGCAATAATACGAAAAGAACTTCAAATGAATTTTATTGACTTAAGACTCAGGAAGATTGACACCAGTCAGTCCATCTATCATCATTCTATCATGCAGGAGGAGCCACATGTCTATGGTGCATCCAACAAAATAAGCAGACTCTTGGATGTAACTACCGCCCGGCTCCGGCTGGGTTACAAGTATCTATGGCAGGTTAAATCACCACCACCAAATGTAGACCAAACGAAATGTAAACTTTGCCAGATGGACTATTGTCACACCTTGCGTCATTATGTACTGGAGTGCGATAAAATTAATGAATTTAGAGACAACTCACTCAGAAATGTTCAAGAAATGGCAAAGCATTTTATCCACAGTGGTATATTACAGATCATTCTGGAGAAATACCCTGACTTTGCTAGCTGTAAATAAAGCATTACCACGTGTGTGTGTGTGTGTGTGTGTGTGTGTGTGTGTGTGTGTGTGTGTGTGTGTGTGTGTGTGTGTGTGTGTGTGTGTGTGTGTGTGTGTGTGTGTGTGTGTGTGTGTGTGTGTGTGTGTGTGTGTGTGTGTGTTTGTGTGTGTGTGTGTGTGTTTGTGTGTTTGTGTGTGTGTGTGTACTCACCAAGTTGAGGTTGCTGGGGTCGAGTCCAAGCTCCTGTGTGCGTGTGTACTCACCTAATTGTGGTTGCAGGGGTCGATACTCAGCTCCTGGCCCCGTGTGTGTGTGTGTGTGTGTGTGTGTGTGTGTGTGTGTGTGTGTGTGTGTGTGTGTGTGTGACTCAACAATCAATATTTGCACCAATAACTCATTACAGTTGTGACCGGGTGTGGAAGTGTGAATTGCTCAGTACTCTATAATTTGTTCATGATTGTAGCCATGTATAAACGTAAGTAACCATTCTTACAGGATTCATTACCTTTGTAACTTGTGAGTTCATTACCTTTGTACCTAGTTCAGCTATCAAAACTTTGGGGGCCCAGTCCCTGGACCCATTACATACCTCTGTAATCTGTAAATACCTTTGTAACTTGTCATGATTGTGACCCGACCTACCTGGAGTTCATTACCTTTGAAAATTGTGAGTTCATTACCTTTGTAATTGTGAGGTCATCACCTCTGTAACTTTCTCAGCTATCAAAACTTTGGAGTCCAGTCCCTGGACCAATTATGTACCTCTGTAATCTTTTGACTACCGCCCACAGGATGGGTATGGGGTGCACAATAAACATATTAAACTAACTTAAACTAACACTGGTTTTTAAACACTTTGACCACTGTTATTTAGACGCTCTGAACACTTATTTAAACACTCCGAACACTGTTATTTAAACACTCTGAACACTGTTATTTAAACAATCTGAACAATGTTTTTAAACACTTTTGAGCACTCTTTATTAAACACTGTTAAAGTTCCACAACTCTATGGCGGAAACCTGAGGTACTTAATTATTGGTTAATCTAGGGAACAGTGACTTTCCTGGTGTTCACGAGGCACATGATTATAGTTGTGGAAAATGTTTTCAAATGCAACAGAAACCTGTTTTACTACATTAAATGGAAAAATAAACTAATCACACGTTCCATAATGAAATTTTTGTGTCGTTCCATAATGGAACTTTTGTGTCTGAAACTACCCAGCAGACTTTCCGTGGTGGAATTCATCGAGGGAACAACTTCCACCAACACGTTTCATCCGAGAACTTTTATGGGGTGAAACTCACACCCAAATGCTCCAGGGTGTGAGTTTTGCTTCATAAACGTGAGATTATTTAGTCGGTGATGGTTCTCATAAAAATAGTCCATAATTAATAAACAGATTTACGGAAGAATATTTGTCAAAAATTATACAATTTTATACTTACAAATGTAAATATATTTAGAAATATGCATGCATGTAAATATATAAGCAGAGACAGGTACACAATTAGAACAGATTCTTGGTAGAAAGAATACAGATACTGTTAGTCTGAGGATAAAAGCAGTTCGTCGCACTGCTGCTGCTTGTTCCTCTTCACATTATTTAATCTCGTTATTTGCGCTTAACTGAGATTTAATTAGGAACAATCTAGGTTAAACGTTACATAACGAATATAAAATTCCAGGTATTGTTTGCGATCGTTTAGAAACGGACATGTAAACACGCTAGAAAACAGTATGACTATCATGAAGAATGTTAATTTAAGGAGAAACGCTGACAAAGTCTACGGATAGCACCCGCCGCATTTCACTACTCCATTCCCATCCTGTGCGTGGTAGTCAAAAGAGGTACATAAAGGGTCCAGGGACTGGGGCCCCAAAGTTCTGACAGCTGAACAAGGTACAAAGGTAATGAATTCACAAGTTACAAAAATAATGAATCATGTAAGTAAATTTACTTATGTTTATACGTGGTTACCGTCATGAACAAATTATAAATTAATGAGCAATTCACACATCCACACCCGGTCACATCTGTAATGAGTTTTCAGTGCAAATATTAATTGTTGGGACACACACACACACACACACACACACACACACACACACACACACAAATAGGTGAGTCCACACACACACACGAGCGTACATACACACACGAGCACACGCACTCATGCATGTATGAGTACACAAATACACACGCAAACAAGCACACAAGCACACACACACACACACACACACACACACACACACACACACACACACACACACACACACACACACACACACACACACACACACACACACACACACACACACACACACACGTGGTAATGCTTTATTTACAGAGTGCATATCAGAGTATTTTTCCAGAATGGTCTGTAATATACCACTGTGGATAAAATATTTTGACATATCTTGAACATTTCTGAGTGAGTTGTCTCTGAATTCATTAATTTAATCACACTCCAGTACATAATGACGCAGGGTGAGATATTTCGCTTGGTCTACATCTGGTGGTGGTGATTTAACCTGCCAAAGATACTTGTAACCCAGCCGGGGCCGGGCGGTAGTGACATCCAAGAGTCTGCTTATTTTGTTGGATGCACCATAGACATGTGGCTCCTCCTGCATGATAGAATGATGATAGATGGACTGACTTGTGTCAATCTCCCAGAGTCTTAAGTCAATAAAATTCAGTTGAAGTTCTTTTCGTATTATTGTTCTCAAACTGCTAACTGACAAGCCAAGATTGTAATCTACCCACTCTTTGAAAGCATACAGCTTAGCCAGTTTATCAGTTCTGTCATACATCTGAAGACCAATGTGAGATGGAATCCACAGCATGTGCACTCTGACTCCACTGTTCACAATCCTACCATACCTGTGTCTGGCTTCTGACACAAGCATACCACAATTTATACTTAATGAGTTGAGAGCATTTATGGATGACAGAGAATCAGTTACAATTAAAGTGTCAACCTTAGATACATGGACGCATTTCAGTGCAAGGAGTATGGCAAATAGTTCTGTTTGAAAGGTAGAGGACCAGTTATTGATGGGTGCTCCAATTTCTTTATGAGAGCCATCACTCTGTACGACAACAGCAGCACTACCAGCTGCACCAGTGGATTGGTGAACAGAACCATCAACGAATATAATTTGTGTAAGAGTGTGTTGTATGACTAAGTTATCAATGCAGCTTAAGGCATCAAGTTTGGCTTCAAGGCGAAGCTTTGGTTGTGATTGAATAAGTATTTTGGGGTGAAATGGAGGAATGGTAGTTTAGAATTGGATAATATTCCATGGAGCGGAGAGGTGCCGCTGTTGCCTTGCTTAACACAGATCATGTATCTGGTTCATGTGGATGTCGGTTCCAATTTTTTCGATTCATCTGGAGGGTTGTTCACGAGTGCTGAGGATAGTTTGGAGGGCTTCTGTCCATGGATTTGAATGGGCCTCCCTGAACATATTAGCACCAATTAGGTTATTTCTTTCAGTAACACGATTTCTGATGCTTGGAATATCCAGCTCTTTCCGCATATTTAAAATTTTGGCAGTACGAGAGCGTCCTAGAATGATCCTTATTGCTTCGTTCAGTAGTTTTTCCAGCCCTCCATCAAGCTTCCAGCCAGACACAAGAGCAAGTAGTGGCGCAGCTTAATCAACCAATCATCTAATATAAGCAAGATAAGCTATTTTCATCACTTGTTCAGTCTTTTTAATTTTTCCTCCTCTCTCTCAACCTGTCTTCTTCTTTTCTTCTTACTCTCGTGGCATGATAACAGTTCAGTAATTACCGAAATTTCATCAGAGGTTCTCCCTTAAGTTAAATACAAATAGGAACTGAGTGTCACACTATAGAGCTAAATAGACAGTGAATTGTACCTTCACACCGTGTGGAGCTGCATAGCTCCCATGGGTTTAGCGCTTCACGTGCAAAATTATATTAAATCTGATGTGTTGACTACTTACGTGAATTAAGTTGTCAGTTTATTTGTCCAGAACAACTGATTAATATTACATCTTTTATGTATGTTAATTAATTGCAAAGTAATATATAACTTGGTGTAGTAGGATATATAATGTAGTTTAAATGTAGCGAAGGAAAGTTTCATGGTATATATTAAGTTAGTTACATAACTCAATTAACTGACAATATTTTAGTCGCGACTGTAAAATTTTAGAGAGGCTAATTCTTGTTTTTATTATTTTTTTTGCTAAAGTTGTTTTCTAAAAACATTAACATTCATCTTGGGTATGATGACACAACATTCAGAACAAGTGTTTAGTCTGGCTACGTTTTGTTAAGGAATTAAGTTCATTAGACTCAATAATAGACTGATGAGTAAATTATCTGTGAACAGTCTCACTTGCTGCTATGACGACTCTACATGTAATATTCGTCTCTTCTTATTATTATGCAGTGATTTCACTAATTTTAAGAACTTCAACAAAAATGGACCAATCTGTCAAGTAGCTTTAACACTCTCACCAGGTCCAGACTACACTCACCAGGTCCACACTACACTCTCACCGGGTCCACACTACACTCTCACCAGGTCCAGACTATACTCTCACCAGGTCCAGACTACACTCTCACCAGATCCACACTACACTCGCCAGGTACAGACTACACTCTCACCAGGTCCACACTACACTCTCACTAGGTCCAGACTACACTCTCACTAGGTCCAGACTACACACTCACCAGGTCCAGACTACACTCTCACCAGGTCCACACTACACTCTCACCAGGTCCAGACTACACTCTCAGCAGGTCCAGACTACACTCTCACCAGGTCCACACTACAATCTCACCAGGTCCAGACTACACTCTCAGCAGGTCCAGACTACACTCACCAGGTCCACATTACACTCTCACTAGGTCCAGACTACACTCTCACTAGGTCCAGACTACACTCTCACTAGGTCCAGACTACACTCTCACCAGGTCCAGACTACACTCTCACCAGGTCCACACTACACTCTCACCAGGTCCAGACTACACTCTCACCAGGTCCAGACTACACTCTCTCCAGGTCCACACTACACTCTCACCAGGTCCACACTACACTCTCACAGGTCGACACTACACTATCACCAGATCCACACTACACTCACCAGGTCCACACTACACTCTCACCAGGTCCACACTACACTCTCACCAGGTCCACACTACGCTCTCACCAGGTCCAGACTACACTATCACGAGGTTCACACTACACCCTCACCAGGTCCAGACTACACTCTCACCACGTCCACACTACACTATCACCAGGTCCACACTACGCTCTTACTAGGTCCACACTACAAAATCACCAGGTCCACACTACACTATCACGAGGTTCACACTACACCCTCACCAGGTCCACACTACACTATTACCAGGTCCACACTACACTATCACCAGGTCCACACAACACTATCACCAGGTCCACACTACACTATCACCAGGTCCACACTACTCTCTCACCAGATCCAAACTACACTATCATCTGGTCCAGACTACACTCTCACCAAGTCCACACTACACTCTCACCAGGTCCACACTACACTCTCACCAAGTCCACACTACACTCTCAACAGGTCCAGACTACACTCTCACCAGGTTCACACTACACTATCACCAGGTCCACACTACACTCACCAGGTCCACACTACACTCACCAGGTCCACACTACACTCACCAGGTCCACACTACACTCTCACCAGGTCCACACTACACTCTCACCAGGTCCACACTACACTCTCACCAGGTCCACACTACACTCTCACCAGGTCCACACTACACACTCACCAGGTCCACACTACACTCTCACCAGTTCCACACTACACTCTCACCAGGTCCACACTACACTATCACCAGGTTCACACTACACTATCACCAGGTCCACACTACACTATCACCAGGTCCACACTACACTCTCACCAGGTCCACACTACACTCTCACAAGGTCCACACTACAATCTCACCAGGTCCTCACTACACTCTCACCAGGTCCACACTACACTCACCAGGTCCACACTACATTCACCAGGTCCACACTACACTCTCACCAGGTCCACACTACACTCTCACCAGGTCCACACTACACTCACACCAGGTCCACACTACACTCTCACCAGGTCCACACTATACACTCACCAGGTCCACACTACACTCACCAGGTCCACACTACACTCTCACCAGGTTCACACTGCACTCTCACCAGGTCAAAACTACACTCTCACCAGGTTCACACTACACTGTCACCAGGTCCACACTATACACTCACCAGGTCCACACTATACACTCACCAGGTCCACACTACACTGTCACCAGGTCCACACTACACTCTCTTCATTCCTTTCTGCTGTTTTTAACTAGCTATTCCCTTTTGCTCTGATTAAAATAACAAAAATTAAAAATGGGATTTATAACAAAAATTTCTTTAAGTTTGATGAAGATCTCGACTATTTACAATTAGTGATCCTCTCTATTCCTTGCAGGAATATCTCAACCAAATTCACCCAGTTAGGTGAAAAATACACAGAAGACTAAGTTTATGTTATTAATCCCGTGCGGAGGATGGCGACAAAGATAACATGCCCAGACATATTTTACATACATTAAAAATTAAAAATTAAGCAAAATCGTGATCTTTAATATTCTTTGAAGATAGCGTGACCATAGTGTTGGTATTGTAAGCTTGTCTAAACTCTCCAGACTGAAGAATAGGTAGTTGAAATGAAGTTAAAATTCTTCATGTATCCTCTGATACAATGATAAAATGATAAGCCTTGATATATAAAAAATATATATAAAAAGGTTTTAAGACACATGTGCAACATCTGGGTATCTTTATTGTAGACGTTTCGCCATCCAGTGGCTTTATCAATACAAATTCCGGGACAAGTTATATCCCGGAATTTGTATTGATAAAGCCACTGGATGGCGAAACGTCTACAATAAAGATACCCAGATGTTGCACATGTGTCTTAATTTCATCTTGTCGGTATTATATACCATTCTTTCACAAAAAGGTTTTAGATGGTAGTATAAGAAAGTCGCATAATTGATGGTGATGATGAGTTTGATGATGATGTGATTGATGGTGATGATATGTGTGAACGACATCATCGAATGAATGGTTCTGAAAACCGACAAGTTGAAGAATTGAGACATGAAACGTATGGGAATCTTTAGTGAAGAAACGTTTCGCAACACAGTCGCTTCATCAGTCCAATACAAAGCAGGAAGGTATAAGGAGAGGATGAGTTTGAGGTAATCAGTCCCACAGCCTGGAGTCGATATGTTCAGTCCATCACTCTTGTAGGAAGTACAGCATAGGGCCAAAGAGGTGGCTTATATACTGCAGTCAGGTTAGACCAAGCAGGAGGAGGTTGGATCACAGTGGGACCTGTCACTAGTGTAAGTAGATCGTCGTCCAAAGGTTGGACAAGTGTTGAAGAATTCTCTGTATTAAAATCCCATGATGTAGTGTCTGACAGATGTGATGAATGGTTTCGAAAACCGACTTTGTATTGGACTGATGAAGCCACTGTGTGGCGAAACGTTTCTTCAGTAAAGATTCCCATACGTTGCATAAGTATCTTAATTCTTCAACATGTCGGTTTTCAAAACAAGTCATTTGATGATGTCGTTCACGCATATCATCACCATCAATCACATCATCACCAAACACATCATCGCCATCAATCACATAATCACCATCAGTCACATCACTATCAATCACATCATCATCAATCGCATCATCACCATCAATTATGCGACTTTCTTATACTACCATCTAAAACATTTTTAGATATTTTTTTTATATATCAAGGTTTATCATTTTATCATTGTATCAGAGGATACATGAAGACTTTTAATTTCATTCCAAATACCTATTCTTCAGTCTCGAGAGTTTAGGCAAGGTTTGAACACCTGTCCAACCTTCGGACGAAGACCTACTTACACTAGAGGATGGTCACACTGTGATCCCGCCACCTGCTGCTTCCACTACAGTATATAAGTCACCTGTTTGGCCCTATGCTGTGAGGGACTGATTACCTCAAACTCCTCCTCTCCTTATTCCTTCCGGCTTTGTAGTGGACTGATGAAGCCACTGTGGCAAAACGTTTCTTCAATAAAGATTCCCATACGTTGCATAAGTGTCTTAATTTTTCAACATCATCCTACACATCTCTAATAAAAAATTTAAGCTTTCCCGAAATGCCCGAAATGCTAAGAAATCAAAATTATTATTAATATTTGCGACCACTGTCAGCCTCAGAGTTATCTCTGAGTTGCCAGACCTTGCTACGTGGAGGCCAGTGGTTCGTCTTTAAAGTCCACCCCCCACTTACTGTGTTTTTGATGCTTTCCTCAGGTCTATGTGTTCAGGAGTCCATCTGTGTCCCCTCAGATGTTCTCCCTTCCCCACTTTCCCAAGGTCTACCTCAGCAACCAGTATCTCCTTCTTTCCTAGGTCCATGTGTCCAGGAGTCAATCTGTGTCCCCTCAGATATTCTCCCTTCCCCACTTTCCCAAGGTCTGCCTTTGTAACCAGTATCTCCTTCTTTCCCAGGTCCATGTGTCCAGGAGTCCATCTGTCCGCCTCAGATATTCTCCCTTCCCCACTTTCCCAACCACCAAGGTCTACCTCAGCAACCAGTATCTCCTTCTTTCCTAGGTCCATGTGTCCAGGAGTCAATCTGTGTCTCCTCAGATATTCTACCTTCCCCACTTTCCCAAGGTCTGCCTCAGCAACCAGTATCTCCTTCTTTCCCAGGTCCATGTATCCAGGAGTCAATCTGTGTCCCCTCAGATATTCTCCCTTCCCCACTTTCCCAAGATCTGCCTTTGTAACCAGTATATCCTTCTTTCCCAGGTCCATGAATCCAGGAGTCCATCTGTCCGCCTCAGATATTCTCCCTTCCCCACTTTCCGAAGGTCTGCCTTTGTAACCAGTATCTCCTTCTTTCCCAGGTCCATGTGTCCAGGAGTCCATCTGTCCGCCTCAGATATTCTCCCTTTCCCACTTTCCCAAGGTCTGCCTTTGTAACCAGTACCTCCTTTCCCAGGTCCATGTGTCCAGGAGCCCATCTGTCCGCCTCAGATATTCTCCCTTTCCCACTTTCCGAAGGTCTGCCTTTGCAACCAGTATCTCCTTCTTTCCCAGGTCCATGTGACCAGGAGTCCCTCTTCTCCGCCTCAGATATTCCCCCTTCCCCACTTCCCCAAGGTGTTCTCGCTTTTCCTAGGTCCATGTGTCCGTGGGCCCCCGGATGTCTCCCTTTCCCCACTTTCCTTAGGATATTTTCCAGTCTCAGCCTTCCCCAGGTTATGTATCCCGAAGTCAGCTCAGTCACCCTCAGTGATCTAGCCAGATGAGAACGAGGCCTTGTTTAGCTGGTCTACGGTAGAGACTGTCCAGGTGGGTGGAATTACAGGAGGGGACACACAGAAATCTGCGTCCTGTAGTTATACCCACCAAGACAGTATAGATCGTACATCAGCTAGACGCAGCCAAGCTACCGTCCAGTTCGGCCACCAAGGCCTGGCCACTCAATGGAATTTTGGAAGTTCTATTTATATCATACAATTCTTCTACGTTAAATATAAGATTTTTTTTACTTAATTAACAGTTTAAATGTGTTTGTGAATGTTTTTGTGTATGTTTATGAGTGCTTGTTTGTTAGTTTGTTTGTCCACCTCCACGAGAACTTTAATAAGTGTTGAACTTCTTATTTTCATTTGGTTATTTATCCTGTATTTCTGCAAGACGCGCAGTGAGTTACAACCGCCGCAAACAATGGAAATATATAATTTTGTCTAACGTTTTTAGGTTATCCTGGGTAATTTACGCATATGTTACTGTGCATGATCATTTGTGGAACTGTTTATGTATACAAATAAACTTACACTCTTATTTTTACGCTCATTTGCACATTTCTGCAACGGCAGCCTGCGGGGTCACCATCATTCATACACACACAAAACAACGCATGTGCGCGCGCACACACACACACACACACACATACACACACAGACACACACAGACACACAAACACACACACATACACACACACATACACACACACATACACACACACATACACACACACACACACACACATACACACACACATACACACACACACACACACACACACACACGCACACACACATACACGTACATACACACACACACACACACACGTACATACACACACACACACACAGACATACACACACACACACACACACACACACACACACACACACACACACACACACACACACACACACACACACACACACACACACACACACACACACACACACATGGGTTCACGGAAGGCAAATCTTGTATCACAAACCTCCTGGAGTTTTATGACAAGGTAACAGAAGTAAGACACGAGAGAGAGGGTTGGGTAGATTGCGTTTTCCTAGACTGCAGGAAGGCCTTTGACACAGTTCCCCACAAGAGATTAGTGCAGAAGCTGGAGGATCAGGCACACGTAAAAGGAAGGGCACTGCAATGGATAAGGGAATACCTGACAGGGAGGCAGCAACGAGTCATGGTACGTGAAGAGGTATAACAGTGGGCGCCTGTTACGAGCGGGGTCCCACAGGGGTCAGTTCTAGGACCAGTGCTATTTTTGATATATGTGAACGACATGATGGAAGGAATAGACTCTGAAGTGTCCCTGTTCGCAGATGACGTGAAGTTGATGAGAAGAATTAAATCGGACGAGGATGAGGCAGGACTGCAAAGAGACCTGGAGAGGCTGGACATATGGTCCAGTAACTGGCTTCTCGAATTCAATCCAGCCAAATGCAAAGTCATGAAGATTGGGGAGGGGCAAAGAAGACAACAGACAGAGTATAGGCTTGGTGGACAAAGACTACAGACCTCACTCAGGGAGAAAGACCTTGGGGTGACCATAACACCGAGCACATCACCGGAGGCACACATCAACCAAATAACCGCTGCAGCATACGGGCGCCTGGCAAACCTGAGAATAGCGTTCCGATACCTTAATAAGGAATCTTTCAAGACACTGTACACTGTGTATGTTAGGCCCATACTGGAGTATGCAGCACCAGTCTGGAACCCACACCTGGTCAAGCACGTCAAGAAGTTAGAGAAAGTACAAAGGTTTGCAACAAGGCTAGTCCCAGAGCTCAAGGGAATGTCGTACGAGGAAAGGTTAAGGGAAATCGGACTGACGACACTGGAGGACAGAAGGGTCAGGGGAGACATGATAACGACATACAAGATACTGCGGGGAATAGACAAGGTGGACAGAAATAGGATGTTCCAGAGAGGGGACACAGGGACAAGGGGTCACAACTGGAAGCTGAAGACTCAGACGAGTCACAGGGACGTTAGGAAGTATTTCTTCAGTCATAGAGTTGTCAGCAAGTGGAATAGCCTAGCAAGTGAAGTAGTGGAGGCAGGAACCATACATAGTTTTAAGAAGAGGTATGACAAAGCTCAGGAAGCAGAGAGAGAGAGGATCCAGTAGCGATCAGTGAAGAGGCGGGGCCAGGAGCTGAGTCTCGACCCCTGCAACCACAATTAGGTGAGTACAATTAGGTGAGTACACACACACACACACACACACACACACACACACACACACACACACACACACACACACACACACACACACACACACACACACACTCCCTAATGGTTGTTAAAATTTTGTTTGTTTTCTCATATTAAAATCGAAAAGTTGGAGGAAGAAACCAGGAACTTCATATATATTTCTATATTCTGATGGAGAATATCGATTTTTGACATTTTGAAGACATTCATTTTGAAAGGTGTGAAAAGTGAATAGTTTGAGACACTTTTGGGTAAAGTAAAGAAGACACTCATGAATTATCTTATGGAAGATAAAGTTTAACTACAAAATTTGATTAAAAAAACTGGGAAGTTTCTCTCTTTTCTAACATTTTCACTTCTCTAACTTCTTCATGTTTATAAGTAACTAGTGTGCTTCTGTACACTGGTCAGTACAACTCTCCTGCACACCGGTCAGTACGACTCTCCTGTACACTGGTCAGTACGACTCTCCTGCACACCGGTCAGTACGACTTTCCTGTACACTGGTCAGTACGACTCTCCTGCACACTGGTCAGTACGACTCTCCTGTACACTGTCATGGTCTGTCGTGTCATCATATATTATACAATTATTGTTACAATTATTGTAATTTACTGCGATGTATCATTGTTAACATATATTATACCTTGATGGTCTGGCACACAATGTTATTTCTTTATTCTTAATGTTTATACCATAACAAATACTTAATGTTAATGTTTAGGTGAAATTAACTTAAAATATTTTAAGTTAGGAAAACTTTCTTAAAAGATGCAGTGATATAATATTAATCAAAAAGAGGATGGAATATAATGATATAAGGATGATCTGGTGTGGGATATAAGGATGATCTGGTATGGGATATAAGGATGATCTGGTATGGGATATAAGGATCTGGTGTGGGATATAAGGATGATCTGGTATGGGATATAAGGATGATCTGGTATGGGATATAAGGATGATCTGGTATGGGATATAAGGATCTGGTGTGGGATATAAGGATGATCTGGTATGGGATATAAGGATGATCTGGTATGGGACAAGGATGATCTGGTATGGGATATAAGGATGTTCTGGTATGGGATATAAGGATGATCTGGTATGGGATATAAGGATGATCTGGTATGGGATATAAGGATGATCTGGTATGGGATATAAAGATGATCTGGTATGGGATATAAGGATGATCTGGTATGGGATGTAAGGATGATCTGGTATGGGATATAAGGATGATCTGGTGTGGGATATAAGGATGATCTGGTGTGGGATATAAGGATGATCTGGTATGGGATATAAGGATGATCTGGTGTGGGATATAAGGATGATCTGGTATGGGATATAAGGATGATCTGGTACGGGATATAAGGATGATCTGGTGTGGGATATAAGGATGATCTGGTATGGGATATAAGGATGATCTGGTGTGGGATATAAGGATGATCTGGTATTGGATATCAGGATGATCTGGTATGGGATATAAGAATGATCTGGTATGGGATATAAGGATGATCTGGTATGGGATATAAGGATGATCTGGTATGGGATATAAGGATGATCTGGTATGGGATATAAGGATGATCTGGTATGGGATATAAGGATGATCTGGTATGGGATATAAGGATGATCTGGTATGGGATATAAGGATGATCTGGTATGGGATATAAGGATGATCTGGTATGGGATATAAGGATGATCTGGTATGGGATATAAGGATGCTCTGGTATGGGATATAAGGATGATCTGGTATAGGATATAAGGATGTTCTGGTATGGGATATAAGGATGATCTGGTATGGGATATAAGGAAGTAAATCACATCAAACTCAAGACACAACACAATGAAACATTAGAACAACTTAGGCAACACACCTGAGGTGACTAACACAATTCCTCACGAAACTACTTATTTCAGCATAATTTAATCTCGTGTATTTACATTGTGGCCAAAAATATTAACAAGCAGTTCATTAACTATCCATTATTGCAAATTATCATTAACTCTCAAAATTTCAACTCATCTTCAACATGAATCTTTACAACTCATCATCAACCATCTCTTACCACAACTCACTATAAACCATTCATAATCCTAACTCACTATAAACCATCCATCACCACAATTCCCCATCAACTATCCATTACCTTAACTCATCATCCATCCATCCCCACAGCTCACCATCAACCATACATCACCACTACTCACTCTAAAATATCCATCATCACAATGCACAATCATCCATCCATAGCCAAAAATTGCCATCAACCATCCATCACCACAACTCACTATCAACCATCCATAACCACAACTCACTATCATCCATCCATAACCACAACACAACTTACCATCAAGTCGACACATTGTAAACTATACATCACCACAACTCGCTGTCAACCATCCATCACAACTCACCCCAACCATTCACCACCACAACTCACTACCAACCATCTACATTATATACAACAGGACTCACATATGTCTATATAGGAGTGAGAAACGTTTAGTGTTTTATGTGGATGTTCAATGAATGTTCTGTTCAAGATCAAAATGTTCTGTTTCTAATCAACATGTTTATTAAAATTTCTGATTCACTTCAACGTGCTCAGCACGTGTTCTGTTTCAGATCTACATTGTATGTGAATATAAAGTTAAGAAAATTTTCCAACCAGCTTGAATTTCTTAGGATAAACCTATCTTGAATTTATTAGTTGCTAGCATAATAAAATCTTGCCACCATCTTCCCACATTTTTACTCAAGGGTACCTCATAGGTCCCTCATACCTTCCTTGTATGGTACCTCATAGGTTCCTCCTAACATGTGGTTGCTAATAAGTCCCTCGTAACCTATTATGAGGATGCCCATGCTATGCGTGACAGGCATGACAGATGTAGATTCAAACTTTACCTCAACTCACGAGACTCGGTTAATAATAATTAATAACTCCTAAACAGTAAATTAAATGATTAGCGTTCATATATATATATATATATATATATATATATATATATATGCAATAAGATCACAGTAAACAGGTGATTTCAAAATATGCAAAACAGCCACTCTGAAAGAATAGAGAAATTCCAAGCGCTTTCGTGAGTAGTCACGAAAGCGCTTGGAATTTCTCTATTCTTTCAGAGTGGTTGTTTTGCATATATATATATATATATATATATATATATATATATATATATATATATATATATATATATATATATATATATATATATATATATATATATATATATATATATATATATATATATATATATATATATATATATATATATATATATATATATATATATATATATATATATATATATATATATATATATATATATATATATATATATATATATATATATATATATATATACATACATATAATAAAAATGTGAACATCATCTGTTATGAAAAACAGTAATATCGGTAAGCTCTGCTTTCCCAAAATTCTAAGTGTTTTTTTTTTATGAGAAATCGGAATTGCGACCACTGTCAGCCTCAGAGTTATCTTTGAGTTGCCAGACCTTGCCACGTGGAGGCCAGTGGTTCGTCTTTAAGGTCCACCCACCCACTTGCTGTGTTCTTGATGCTTTCCCCAGGTTCATGTGTCCAGGAGTCCATCTGTCCGCCTCAGACATTCTCCCTTTCCCACTTCCCCCAGGTCTGCCTCAACAACCAGTCTCCCTCGTCTTTCCCAGGTCCATGTGTCCAGGAGTCTATCTGTCCGCCTCAGATATCCCTGCTTCCCCACTTCCCCAAGGTATTCTCGCTTTTCCCAGGTCCATGTGTCCAGGAATCCATCCGTGGGCCCCCGGATGTCTTCCCTTCCTCACTTCCCTTAGGTTATATACCAGTCTCAGCCTTCCCCAGGTTATTTATCCCGAAGTCAGCTCAGCCACCCTCCGTGATCTAGCCAGATGAGAACGAAGTCTTGTCTAGCTGGTCTACGGTAGAGACTGTCCAGGTAGATGGAATTACAGGAGGGGACACGCAGAAAACTGCGTCCTGTAATTACACCACCAAGACAGCCTGGACCGTATGTCAGCTAGACGCAGCCAAGCTACCGTCCAGTTCGGCCACCAAGGTCTGGCCACCAAGGTCTGGCCACCAAGGTCTGGCCACTCAATGAAATTTTGGGAGTTCTATTTATTTTATACAATTCATCTACATTAATATATATTTATTGTACTTAATCAATAGTTTAAGTGTGTTTATGAATGTTTTATTCTGCGTGGATGAATGTTCGTGTATTAATCTCTATGTCCACCTCCACCAGAACTATAACAAGTGTTGAACTGTATGTTTTTATTTCGTTATTAGTCTTATGTATATGTAATACGAGCAGTTACAAGAGTCCGGCACAATGGAAATAAGTTACTTTGTCTGACTTTTTTGGGGTTATCCTGGGTAATTTACACATATTTTATTGTGTATAATAATTTGTGTAACTGTATGTATGTGTACCTGCACCTAAATAATCTTACTTATGCACACACACTTATTTTCACACTCATTTGCGCATTTCCACAACCACGGCGTGTGCTTTGTTTTGTACGTGTATGAACACGTACAAAACAACGCACACGCTCTCTCTCACACACACACACACATGCATATGTATAACACACACTGATCGCCTCGCACACTAATATGCTCGTAATCACAAATGCACACACACACACACACACACACACACACACACACACACACACACACACACACAAACAAACACACACACACACACACACACACACACACACACACACACACACACACACACACACACACACACACACACAGTTCCACACAAGAGATTGGTGCAAAAACTGGAGGACCAAGCAGGGATAACAGGGAAGGCACTACAATGGATCAGGGAATACTTGTCA